>NW_027279320.1:0-186756 GCF_046629955.1 Centroberyx affinis | reverse complement strand
TTAACTAAGGTATAAATGTATACATTATTTAATAGTTTATAAAGATGACTATTAAATGTATAAATTAATACCTTAGTTAACATGAACACCATTAGTAAATTATTACCAGACACATGAGTTAACTGTTAATTAAGGGTTAGTTAATGCTTATTAAACATTAACAAACCCTTAACTTAGTGACCCTTATTGTAAAGTGTTACCGATGAAAATGTTAAGGAACCCCTGACCCAGACCCAGATTAAATATTTTGTTGAGTATGTTTTTCATGTCATTATTTTATATATACTTCAGAGGAAATTGAATGCCCTGACATGGGGTAAGAGTTGTCACAAGTTGTGGTATTTCATCACTAATAACTTTTTCTTCCAGTAAATTATTCAAAATTTAAAAATGCCATTTTTAGAGAAGACCTTAATCTAGCTATAAAATATATATATTGTATCTCAGTAGTAAGGCACTACTGAGAAATACACCAATGAGTAAAAAGTGTGACAACATGCCCTGCTCTCCCCTAACATGGAGGCCCTAGAGTCTGTTTTCATTCCAACCAGAGAATACACCAGCCCATCCCTTGTTTGCATGATTTATGGAAGAATGTTGGAAATTCAAATGTGTGTATGCGTGTGTGTGTGTGTGTGCGTGCATTTGTGCACATCCAAGTTTGCGTGTTTCCATGCAAGAGAAAGAGAAAAACACTAAGCCAAAGTAGGGTGACAGTTTGTGAGTTTTTTATTTTGCACGTTCATTGTGTTAACAAATCCAACATACAAGTCAGCATTAGTGTAATGTATTCAGCATGGAGTCAGTAGCATTACGCAGGTGCAACACAGTTCAGAGATACTCTTCTTTATTTGCATTTCCCCTATAAAACAATGACTGGAGAGGCTACAGATCAGATGCAACCAATCAAATCATTCAAATTTGTTTTTTTTGTTTTTTTGTTTCTATTTTCGTTCACCCCTCCCTTTGTCTGTACAACATACAACAGTGAAAGAGAGGGATGGAAGGAGGAGTGTGAACAGGAGAGGAGAACCAAGACCAGGAACAAGAGAGAGGTGGGAGCATCACCAAAGTGAATATATCTACAGCAAGAAGCAACACGGCTGACTTTTAGTGCTTGAGGAACTAACATCTTTTTCTCTCCACTGGGTCATTTCCATTTCTCAGTATCTATAATAAAGACACTTTTTACACGGGTGTGACATCTGTTAATCCAATAACTTCCCGTTGACATAACAAACTAGTGATGTAAAAACAATTGGCAGTTAATAGTGTAATAATCCTGCTAATGTGATACATTTTCCAATAATGTAATAAAAGTTACCTAATAACAGAAAGCTGAAATGTTGAGTTTTAAAAATGTAACAACTGAACTGATAGTAATAGTCAAAATTGAATACACAACTATCACCCATTCTCAAATGTGGTTATTAACTATGGTGCTACATCTGAAAGAGGGATGAATATGTGTGGAAGGTCTATGTTAATGTAATAAAACACAATAACTATGACCGGGGATAAAGCTACTGTGTTAACCGTTATTACGTTATTGGGAAATTTACTACAGGATTATTACACTGTTAACTGCAAATTGTTATTACATTAATGGATTATTATGTTAATGCAAAGTTATTACTTCAACAGCTGTAACACAGGGTTTCTGGGAAAGAGCAGCAACACAGAGGTTAACAAAGATAGACTATCTAATTTTGGTTGGGCTCAGAGATGACACGTGAAACTTGATAGTGAACTCTGTGCTGTATAGAAAAGGGAAGTGCTTACAGTAGCTGGAAATAATTTTAGTATTGATCGGCACTGACTGCAGTTTACATGTGATATGGTAATTTCTAAAAGTACACAAAATTTGGCCAGTGACACCATTTAGCTCAAATGTACGGAGCCCCTAAAGTCCCGAAAGGTGATATTTTTTTTAATCTTTTTTATCTTGTGGGCACAAGATAAAAGAATATATCCTTTCGGGCCTTTAGGGGCTCCGTACAAATGAGTAAAAGGGGTGAATACTTTTACAAACTTGATTTTTCTGTTGTTGGAATTATATATTTGAAATACATTTCTTGAATTTCCATTCCATTTTGATAGACAAGACTCTGAAATAAATGTATTTTCGACTAATCTTGTAGCACAAGAAAATGTGCAAAAAGTCAAGGGGGGTGAATACTTTTTATAGCTGCTGAGTGAGAACACACTGAGTCAGAACACAACTGCTCGCATGGAACACAGATGCGAGAATGATGTTCAAAAATCTAGTCCATAATTAGAGTATGTTGAAACACTGTCACCCCCACTACACTACAGGCTTCAATTATGATTTGATTATGAAAGTTGGATGGATTTTGAATATATTTGTCCATAAAACCTCTGTGTATATTAGCCAGATCTTGAGCTATAGTTTCTCACATTATAAACCAAACACAAAATCAAGGCATAAATGTATTTTTTGGGCTGGGAAGGAAAAAAAAAAGTCATTGTCACCGTCATTTGGTAACGTCATTTTGATAAATTTGAATAAAATCGCACAATTTCACTATTTACAAGTTTTCAAAAAAGTAGCGAAACAGAGCAAAAAAAAAAGGATTACGTTCATGGCTTTAAAAAGTGAATTATCAGTAAGTGATGAAACAAAAAAAAAAAGGATTGCTTTTCAGAGGGCCAGCAGTCACAAAAAGCCACTGTTCAAAAGTGCAGGATATGAGAATATGTACTACTTTATTTATAATGAAGAGATCAGTTGTTTACTGCATCTCTGAAGTTGCTTTGACGACACAAACACACATTAAAACCGCTATCAATGCTATTAATGCTGTACGCTACCAGTTGCGATATTTTGACCAAGAACACATGAGAATAATCTATTCAATGCTTTTTGGTGGCAATGATTCACTTCACTAGAAAGTTTCACTTCACTTCAGAGGGTCATTGAAAAGCTATAATAGTAGAGAGGCTCAAATAGTGGACGTGCATGCATTTAGCTGAGCCGTGTCCACACATACAGTAAAATCTGTAGCTATTGCAAGGGCATGGAGTGTCTAGTCCAAACTGACCTGGCTCTGACCCTGGTTGATGGTTAATGCCCTGTTTATGTCTAAATAATAGCTGATGACTGGGAAAAACATTCATGTCTGCCTCTTAGTGGTAATTATGTGTAGGATATGTGGGATTTTTTTTGTAGGCTCTGATATACAGAGCTTGAATGGATAGAACGGTCCTTCCACTGTTTGTCATGGTAATTTGGCAAATACAGCATAAAATGGTGGCTATTTTAAGTTAAGTTGCTATGGTGAACTATGCAAGTCTGGGCAAAGTGTGTCACAGTTGCTTGAGAACTGTGCAGACGTGTCTGTTGGCTTTGCTTAGCAAACTGTCAAAACTCAACTGAAAGCTGTGCTTCTCTGGCTAGGTCTTCTGGTCAAAATCAGCATATTAGCAAACCTAGCTGGCAAGCATCAACAACTTTACTTTATATAGCTCCTTAATAAAGGGGGGTATCCCAGGATATGGCAATTCTTAGTATTTATGGTAATTTTGGTACTTGGAGGTGTGAAGTAATCACAGTAAAAAAACTGAACCATGTTACTCTGTCGTTTCCCCACAGTCACCAACTATAAAACACGCCCCCTTGTACAAGCCAGTCAGATTTTGCTCCACTGGACTGTCTGCAATCGAACAATCAGCGCTAAGAGGAGGGCAGGCCTTCCAGAATGGCCAATCAGAGCAGTAGCTCATTAGCATAAGAAGCTGCTTATGTAAAACAACCTGTTTTCTTGTAGGTGGGAAACAAACACTGGGAAATGAATAGCTAAAGCTATACCTAAACGATTTTTACTGAAAAAAACTTAACAGATGTATTTTATAGACACCAGGTAATTGTATAAAATTGCTGAAAAATCAAATGATACCCCTCCTTTAAATGCTATAATCTATGGCTTAGCGTACATTCAGTACAGAAGAAAAGTTAGCATTTGCTAATTTCAAACAGCTAACAGATATCTGCTGAAACAGATTAACTTCCACTAACTGTGCAGAGAATTTACAAGCTACTTAAAAAGACAGCAGCAGCTTGTAAATGAGCTCCACCTAGTGGTGCCACAACTTAATACAGCTGCAATGCCAGTTTTCCACTGCTTTAGTCTTTACTTCAAAACCAAGCCATCGGTTTATACGGAAGCTAGCCCAACGGTACACATAAAAATGACCGCCACTCCGACCATCGAGGAACGTTGATTTGAATGGGAAAGTGCGTTCTATCCATTCATTCACTCTGTGCTCTGATATCTCCCACTTTGCATCATAAATTGCTGTAGTGTGTTAACACAGACGGCAAACATGGCAGTGAATCCACCGATGTAAGCAGTCCAACATAATAAAAATCAAAATTATCAGTTCTATTCATACTAAAATAACCAACTCTGCTTATGAAAAGCGAGCAATATCTGATGCAGTTCATTTATAGTTGATTTTAAATTCATAAATACATTTTGGATGTGGGCATTCCAACGGGAACGCTCCCAAATTGTAGCAACGAGATGTCATCCTGTTCTGCCGCTTCTTCTCATATGACATGAACACAGCATAAAACCACTGCCGGAGCGTATCTATGTTCCCAGGGTCCTATGTTCCCAGGGTCCTATGTTCCCAAGGTCCTATGTTCCCAGGGTCCTATGTTCCCAAGGTCTTATATTCCCAGGGTCCTATGTTCCCAGGGTACTATGTTCCCCATTTCAATATTCTGTTAACACACATTAACCCTCCTATTGTGTTCGGGTCAAATTTGACCCGTTTCAAGTTAAAATATCTCATAAATATTATCCAGTTTTTTTAATTGGAACAAGGCTTCAAAACAGCTATATAAACACAACAAAACCAATGGTTATCATTTTATTTGATTTTGAGGGTCTCTAACCCTAACCCTAACCCTACTAACCCTAACCCAAACCCTAACCCTAAAACTGGGGAACATAGGACCCTGGGAACATAGGACCCTTTGTCATGTTCCCATTATGTGCCATATAAATATATATATTTGGAACCTCACTGCTGACAAAATGAAGGTGAAGCAAAGTGAAGGCACTAGAGACAGAGCAAACACTCTGGCGCCATCACCAAGATCCACTTGGACGTGAAATCTCTGCAGGTAAAAACAAGCTCTCTCACCCACGGGGCATAAATACGGACTGGTGAAATGTAAAATATGAAGCTCAAACATCAGCCACCACAGCACGGCTATTACTGGGAGATTTGGTGACTGATTGAGACAACAAGGTCTGATTGCCTGGAGCTATATGGTTCCGTACTGGACTCTCAATCTACTGACAGGGATAGATTCAACCGATGCACTTTATATTGTTGAGACAATGCAGCTACAGTTGCTAGCACCTCCATTTTGTCCATGTTAAAATAAAATGGGAGGGGGGGGACCTATCTCGAACTCCAGTCAGTTTCATGAAACAGCTCTCACTCATGCACCGAATGTATTAAGAGCTTCATAAACGGTGTTACCCATATGTGAGCTGAAGATACATCATTTCAAGAAAGGCGGAATCATAAGAGGTCAATTCCATGAAAACGTCCTATATTACAGCATTTCATAGTCGACTATGATGTACCAACCACACATAACACAAAACTAGATTTATGAGCCAGCTGCTCCAAGTTGTCAGTGTTTGATAGCATTCCACAACATACTATATCCTTTGTAAGATACTCCACCACCCCCAAAGTCATATCGTTTAACACTTCATGAAGTCCAGCGTTTCCCTCAAAGTAGAGACGAAGCCATAGATATTTTATACAAAGAGATAAAAGCAGAACACTGCGGTCCAGATACACTGAGATTGCGTTGTGAGGCAATTTGCGCTGTTTTTTGCATCTCAGTTGCTTGAGCTAAGAGTGGAGAGTTTCCGTCTTGTTCACTAAGAAATTCATGCAAATCAAGTCAATACAAAGAGCACTGCGTAAGCAAATAGTCCCTTCATTATCAATTGCAAGCGCAAGTCCAGCTATTAGACTAATCCACCAAGGCTGGCACCCTTGTGCTCTAAAACCCCTTTATAATTGGAGATTTCTCTGATCAGGGGCCAGTTGCATAAAGATAGACCTAGTCTTAGACTTAAATGTGACCTTAAGTCAAACTTGCTATAGACACATGTTCATACTACTTCTTGATTGTTGTAGATCTCTAACGTTTCTGTCTCTAAAGAATCTGTCTCTTCTTCAGGCTCTTTCCAAAAACCAGAGATTTGCCATCTTTTATGAAATAGTATTTAAACTTCCCACTCTGACAGTTAGGCCGACTTAATTCTTAACTCAAGGTTAGCCAGGGGGAAGGCAATCTCGGAACCCATCGTCTATCAGTCTGACGACGATTAGGCCAAGACTTCCTCTTCCGTGCGCCGGTCATTGTTTACAGTCCGATTAGCAACTTGAGACTTGAGAACGGAGTTGGAGTTGAGAGACGACGTCTCATAGGCAGATATCTGTTTATAGAGATTAGCCGAAATGTCGTCTGGACATAAAACACCTACAAAAAGTATCGATGTTTGTATATTGTGGGGAGAAACGTTCGACTCTCGCGTCTCAAGTTGCTAATCGGACTGTAAACAATGACCGGTGGCTACACCGGAAACCCCGAAATATTGTCGCCCCCAGAGTCTAATTGTTGTCAGACCGATAGACAATGGGTTCTGAGATTGGGGGGAAGGTGGCTAACTTTCCTACCTCAAAATAAGTCAGTCTTAATATTTAAGTAATATTTAATTAGCCTAGTCCAACGTGAGAATCTAAGACCAGTCTAAGGCTTAGACCAGTCTTAAACTAGCTTTATGCAGCTGGACCCTGGTCTGAGATTCGAGGAGAGAAAACTCTCTCCCTTGCTTGCCTGACTTGCTGGGAACGATGCTTGTGTCTTGCAGCCAGTGATAGCAGCCTGAATGGACAAACTCTGTTCAAAGTCTTTACATCACCTTTCATTGGATCTTATATGTGGTACAATAATCTGGGGGAGCTGTTGTGAAGTCTTAGTGAATTCGGTGAAATCTCGATTTGCATGGTCTTGCCTACAAATAACTATTACGTGGACAAAATAATGATATTTACAGTACATAGAATTTGCATATGGCCATGACAGGCATAGAGGCTTTACTTTTTGACCAGCACTATTAGGCAGCTTTCCACTCATCACACATGGTTAGCCATGCTATTGACTTTCTGATTTTGGTCATTCTGATGATATAGCGCTCTTCCTTACGCAAACACTTTGTGAATCTGGGCCTCAGTGTTTTATGTTACCAATGTGTTTTTCTTCATTTGTTAGACATGCAAGTAAGTAGTATACTATATTATGGGTATGTGGAGTAGGAGCCAGAGGGTGTGATCTTTCTGATCTTAATATGAATTCTGTTTAGACTAATCTCATCAATCGCCACCCAAATTGAAATGGGTAACAGTCTGTAAATGCAAATTTTCGTTGGTACATTCCAGTACATATGTACATATTCAAGTCAGTAATGATTAATTCCAAGAAGTCTCATTGTCGTTTGTTTGGTTGTTGAGTCTGGTCGTCTTCTGAAGGTCCTTTGAGTTGATGCCAGGGTTGAGGTGTGCTTTCACTTGTATCACAGAGCTGTGGGTTTCTTTTCAATCTTCATTAAAGTGTTATGTTAATAAGGGCCTATGGAGTCAGGATGGCTTTGTGGGATAAGACCACCAACTGGGATAAGACCACCAACTGTGCCATTTTGAAGTTTCAAAGTAATAATCCACGATATTTTCAAATAAATAAATATCTTCCTACTCTCGATTGCCAATTGATATAACACAATAGTGATTGAACTCATAGTCAGCTCATTTGTTGTTCTAAACACTCGATATCTGGTAGGTCTTTCCTAGGAAAAATCCTCTGGCACACGGGAAGTGATGCATTTTATGTTTCCGGTTTGTTTGGAATAAATATAAGAAGATAGTGAGCATGAGCCACCTATAGAAACTCAAACTTCATTAACAGTAATGGCAGTACAGTACAGTACTGGGCTGATCTCTGGGAAGTGCAGTGCAAAAACACCACAGCAATGACTGCTTAGCACCAACAAAACGTGCCAAAAAAAAAAAAAAAAGGGCATCGCGGATTACCACTTATTAGCATTTTTCGAAGTAGTTCTAATACTCGTCCAGGTTGTGCCACTTGGCGATCTGCCGTCTGGGGTTGTCGCATACCTCCCGCCAGTGGGTGATGCCCATAGGCACGGGGCTCTGGCCGCCCAGCACCAGCCGGCCCACCACCTCGTTCTTGGCGGTCCGGTCGAAGTCCACCACCAGGAACTCCACCGAGACGTCGGCCAGCAGCTCGGCTGGAACCTCCAGGATGAAGGACTCGTTGAAGACCGGGTTGAGCGTACATTTCTTCACGTGCGTTTTCTTCTTAGCGATGCGCTTGCGGCCATAGTACACGTTCACCTTTACATATGGGTCTGGGGAGGCAAAGAGTGGACAGTATGAGTGTGTCTGTGTGTGTGTTGGGGCATCAGACCTTATGATAGACATTCATGCGAGTTCATCATTTACTGGTGTCCCAAACCGTCATCTTTCAGTTGGCCTTTTAAAGGAAAAATGGTAACAATTTACAATGAGGGTACATTAATTAAGGGTTAGTTAATGCTTAATAAGCATTAACTAACCCTTAACTAACAGTTAACTAATGTGTCTGTAACCATTTACTAATGGTGTTCATGTAAGTTATTAATTTATACATTATTTAATAGTCATCTTTATAAACTATTAAATAATGTATAAATTAATACCTTAGTATAATAATACCCTGCCCCATCTACTTCTACTTCAGTTACTGATTTCCTGCGTTTCCCAGAATGCCTTTCAGCAACCCCCAGAGAAGGGGCGTGAACTTGTTTCTTTCAATCAAAGGTGGGCTTATGGCTATATATAAATATATAAATATAGCTAGCTAGCCAACTAATTTGTGAACATTGGGGCATGTCTAATGGTGGCCCCGTCCCTTACTGAAAATATAACATGTCTGGTGGCTGCATTGCATTCTGGTCTATTGAGGCTGCTGTTAGTGAAAGAAGAAAGAATGCTTGGATATCATTTAGATGGCTACTACATTAATCATGCAATAAACAGCTGTTTTTGTCCATCTGTTGATGCAGCTCCTGCTTTCCGACAAAATTATGGCAGAAGAAAAGAAACATTTGTCAGAAAATATGTCTGTCACTTGATGTGTGTGTGTGTGTGTGTGTGTCCCTGTGTCCCTTGATATGTGTGCAAGTGTGTGTGAGTGATTGTGTATGTGTGTGTGTGTGTGCGTGTGAGAGAGAGAGACTCACTCCCTGACAGGCCGGTGATGTCCATGCTGGGTAGGTGTTTGGCCTTCATCACCAGTAGGTTGAGTCTGTGCGTGTCGGGCTGATAGGAGAGAGACACCAGCAGCTCTCCTCTGCTCACACTCTGTAGAATACACAACCACACACTGTCACCTCGTATACAAAATGGCATTCATTTGTTTTTTCTACCCACTTAAAGGGGTCACCTGGTACAAAAAAAATTATGCGGAAATCAGTGGGCACGGTTTTCTTACAATTTACTCCTAAACCGTGCCCACGGATTAGTAAACCATGTGCACAGGTTTGTAATATCTACATTGATAACATCACAGAGGGACTTTTAGGCCTATATACAGTGAGCTAGAGCCAATACACACAGCTTGGCGTACATATAGCGAGCTGTAATAGCCATTAGGCACCTAGACCATATGTGAACCATAACCATTGATTAATCCCATCAGTAGGTCTAAATTATGATCCGATGTGTGTTTTGGTGACAATATGAAACCTATTTACTCCCTATAAATCATGCTTGTAGTATGTTAATTACATTTTATATGCAACTCTGTGGGCCGCTGTGGTGTCCCTGTTTGACATTATCAATGTACATATTACAAATCCATGTGCACGGTCTACTAATCTGCGGGCATGATTTAGGACTCCGTGCACACTGATTACTAATTCGAGGGCACGGTGCACGGTTTACCAATCGGTGCCCATATGGATTTCCACATCAATTATTTTTTTCTTACCAGGTGACCCCTGGGGAGCTCTGTAGAGAACAGCCAAAGCAATGCCACATTTTGATGCTGAATGACGATTATAAATTGTGAAAGACAGGGCACGTTCAGGTCCGTCATTGCCACTGGAGCGGCAGCTGGAACTGTCGCTCCCGGTGTGGTCAGATATCGGAGTGTTGTGTCTGGGATTGACCTCATGTGCAGAGCGCGTCATACTTGGAAAGCCACGCCCACCGTGGGGGAAAACAATATCGCTAACAAACCGGCAAAAGCGGCGATCGGGAGGAAATCTTTTCAGATACGGACAGCCTGACAAGGTTTTTACTGTTTCTGAGTAGACAAGTCTGTCAAAGAATTATTTCAGCACACTGCCTCCAACAGAGGAGAAGGTATACTGAAAAAAATTACTTAATTGGCCTCCATCAATGTCCTTTTTCAATAAAGCTGATAAATGATCCCACACAGTGGCCTGAAGTGAAATACTTCAACATTTACCACTACTTAATTTAATCACCAGGTAAGATAATAAGTTGACTTTGAATAATTTTACTTCATATTTAAAAATTGGAAATACAGCTATGCTTTTCAACACTATACATGTCAAACCTTATTTAAAAAAAAAAAAAAAATATATATAGGCCTATAAATCCACATGCTGCCGCTGTCACAGTGGCCTTGGCTTGTTGCTAGCATAGCTACTGCTAGTTGCTTTTGCTAACATTGGGTATTTTGCAATCATGTTAAGCTAACATGCTACATATTAAAAAGCATATTAGTACTGATTTTGAGGTTTTAATCTTTTTTAATAATTATTGAGATAATATTGTATATCATGATAATTTTGGCCAAGGTAGTCATACTATGAAATGTTCACATCAACACAGGCCTAGTGTTAAGTAATCAATGACCTCAATGGAGGATTGAAAGCAAGATTGTAAGCATTACAATATATTTTGTTCTCAAACCAAAAAAGCAACTGACAAAGTAGCATTATTATTGCAGTATTTAGCATGGCAATATACTGTATTTCCTCTTCACTATACTGTTGGATCTCTGCTCCAATTAGCTAGCTTACTCCTCTGAATTGTGAAAATGTCTCTTTATTGTTTGTGTCAATTACAGGCCACCGTGAGCTCTAACCATCTGTCTGTCGATGTTGCAATTCTTACTGGTCACCAACAGAGGTTGATAAAAGTCTAAATTACTCAATGCCCCTTTAATAAGAGTTAGACCTAGTTGGTTGTGGTCTCTTTCCCTCTATGTCTCTCTTTTTCTTTCTGTCTCTTTCACGGTCTCTGTCTCTCTCTCTCTCATTCCTCCACTGCTCCTAGATGTCACCATAGCAACACAGCGTGGGAGGCAGCCTGAACTTTAGAATGGAGAAAACACAGAATGCACAGAGAGAGAGAGAGAGAGAGAGAGAGAGAGAGAGAGAGACTTTACTGTCTGCAGTATGTCTGCCAGGCTGTGATGCAGATGCTTTTTCATTAATTCTCATTTTACCAACAGAACTGCGTGCCTGGTCTTATTTGCAGCCATGGGAACAGGCATTATATAAGAAGAAGCTGTTCTACAGTCAGTTTACTCTTACACTACGTCATTCCCAGCAAAGATCTTAAGTCTTGGTAGGCATACGTGGTTCACTTTGCCAAATTACACTTTTCAAGTGTTGACTTCTAGCACTTGACAGTAGGGCTACATTCAATATAAAATCCAATAAAATGTTACATGGAATATTAAAATGATCTATGATCAAGAACACATTTTTTCCCCACATCAGGGTAGCAAAATGTATTGTAAAAATGCAAAATGCATTAGAAAAATGCACTGGCCACTTTGTTGGCCAATGCACAAAAGTTATATACAGTGTAATCTGTCAGCTAAATATAAATCAAATAAATCAAAAGTATTAAGTTTTTCAAAAACAAAAAATAAACAACTGGCATTGCAACACATTTTGTTCTCAAGACAAAAAAAGCAAATCACTAGATGTCTCTGTTGGACCTCTGCTGTAGTTAGCTAGGTTACTCCTGTCTATTGTGAAAATGTGACTTTATTATTAGTATCAGTTATAGGCTACCACAAGCTGTACCAGAGACCTGATGTTGTTGATGTTGTTCTAATTCCCACGGGTTGCCAATAGCGGTCGATAAAAATCATAGATTACTTAGTACCCATTCAATGGTGGATCACCCAATGTAGGTGATCAGTAGCAAAACAGAATATAAGACTATTCAAAAATTTATCATTTTGTGAGGTTTTGAATTTCTTGAATATTTGTTGCAGCCCTACTTTACAGGCTATAAACTTGGCTTTGATGTGACATTTTTGACAGCAATTGCCAAACAGGAGCTCTGCAGCAATTTCACATCGCTGCACAATTAGCAGTACCTCCAGGTATTTGCGATTTTGCAATCATGATAATGAACGCAAATTCAACCCATTCCCACAATACTTGCAAGAATATATTATTATCTATCAGGAATTGATTTAATTGGATTGCAATCTCTCTCTTCCCGTCCCATCCTGTCTCCTAGTAGATCAGTCCCATCATGAACCTGAAGTACTTCAAGTTGCAGCAAAAGGAAGGTGGAATTAAATTTTCCAGCCTTTACTTTCACCAAAGAGGAGAGATAAGGTAGAGGATGGTGGAGAGAGGCATAGAAGAGGAATTCAGGGTTTAGAGAAGGGAGATAAGCTGGAGAGAGAGAGAGTAGTGAAGGGATGAGAGTAAAAGTGTGAACAGGGTCTGGGCGGTATGAAATGGTGTGAGATGAAATTCTTTCTTTAGGCCCATTGATCTGTAGAGAAGAGAATGCATGAAATGGTTTTCCGGCTGCAGACCCTTGCATAATGGAAGCCCTGTGGATCTATAAGGTTTGTGTGTGTGTCTGTATGTTTGCTGTGCATATAATGCATACACAGTATTCATTTGAGGGTGGTCAGATGAATAATCAATACCAGGACATCTGTGTAAGATTGTCACTATATGCTGAGCTGCTGAAACCAGGGAAAAGTAGCTTAGTGCTCACCATATGCTTAACAGCTATGAGCATCTTGTCTGATAACATAACTGTGTAGGTGTTTTTCTAGGACAGATATGGATCCAGAAAAAACTCTAACCTCGAAGCAGCACCACTTATTGAGACAAAGGATTGCAGGAAGATGTTACAAGTCAACAGCAACACATATTGATAATCTAATTTATGATATTGCATTTGAAATGGAAGGATTATTGTAAACAAGTTTAATGAAAATTGATAGTTGAGTGTCCATCCGCAGTTGCTTGGGTCAATCTTCATTATAAATAAAGTATTTTACGAACTGAATGTGCATATTAGGTGAGAAGATGTGATGAGGTTGTAACACGTTTGAGTTTTCTCAATGCTATATTTTGTATTTTCTACTTATAGATCTTGATGTAGATGCCTTGCTGCAATAACACATCTACTGGTTAGAATGGCTTGTTATGAGGGGTGCTGTTTACCTTGCTTTTTCGCCTGTCCTAAAGGCTTCTGGCTCATCAGTACAAAATGGAATGAACTGACACACATACACACACTTACACACACACACACACACACACACACACACACCACACACACACACACACACACACACACACTCCCTTGTGTCTCTCACAAAGATTGTGCTGGGTGTGGCTCACATTAAACTGAGTGCTGTGCATTTACTGTGATATAATGTAATCCCCCTCTCCATGATGTCTAACAGTCTAATAAAGGTTCTTGCTCTTGCTTCCTGCTGATGCAGATAAATGTCTTCCTGTTGCATCTCCTAATGGACATACAATCAATAGGCACACACTGTCCAGCACCACTCATACACTGACAATGTTACTGTGTGTGTGTGTGTGCGTGCCCGTGTGTGTGTGTGTGTGTGTGTGTGCTGGTGGCTTGATAGCCACAGGGTGATGTGATGCGTCTAGTGCAGCTGCTTTTTCAGCATTAGGTTCATGCCAGTCTGCTTGCTTAATCTGCTTGCTTACCTGCGTGCTACCGCCTACTGACTACACTGCCGCTGACTAGCCTATGGGTGAAAAGGAAGGTGTGTAAGTCTTCCCTGTCACTATAGAACCTCTCGATTGCCAAGACTCCTACTGTGCCTCCACGCGGCAGCCCACGGTAACTGGTATTTTGCAACCCCAGTAGGGGATCTCGGAACTGCAGTGGTCCGCAGAGGTACGCACCACCTACCAACCACTGCCCCACTGCTGAGTGGGTAAGCCTCAGACAGGCACCTTGGCTAGGGGAGACAACCTTGAAGACAAATCTGCGGAGGGGGCACATACAGGTAGATTCCAACAAACCAGATCTCCAGCAGTCTCCTGCAACCCTTGTCAGTCGACGGTGAGCGAGTCTCTTATGCCACTGGAATCCAGCCGGGAGAGCGAGGATGACGGGTGTATGGCTGTGCACCCCTACACTCACCCTAATCTTCCTCCTTTGTGCAAGCAAAGACTGATGACATGGTGAATACCACGTGCTAAGGGTTTTGCCAACCTCATAAGCGCCTACACTCCTCGACTCTGCTATCCAAAGGACACCCTGTACAGACGAAGTCCTCATCCTGGGAGATTTCAATGCTTGAGTGGGCTCTGACCATCACATTTGGAAAAAGGTAATTGGCAAAAAGTGGGGAAAAAGCACAGCAATGGGCTCTGGCTTGTCTCCCTCTGCTCAGAACACAACCTCATTGTGACCAACACCATCTTCCAAATGAAAAACAAGTTAAGGCAGCATCCCTCCTCTAAACACTGGCACTTCCTGGATTACATTACATAGCAGGACCAAAAGGAGGTGCTCGTCACACCATGCGTGGGGCCATGCGTGATTGTTGGACCGATCATCATATGATCAGATCCAAACTATGCATGGAAATACAACCTTGTCATCCATGGAAACCTCCCAACAAAAAACTAAACTGCAAAGCTCTTCTCAATCTCTCCGATCATTGACTGAGGCAGTTGGATTCACTACAAAGCGCCACCTGGACTGGTTTGATCATGATACACCTGGCATTCACCAACTTCTACAAGCCAAACATGAAGCCCACAAAGCCCTCCTGACTAAGACTAATCCCAGACACTGAGATCCTCCTATTCCCAGACCAGAGCCAAGGTCCAGCATGCTCTCCGCTAGATGGAGGACCACTGGTGGGTCCAAAAGACTACGGAAATTCAGTGCCTCACGGACTCCAACACAACCCAAGGATTCTATAATGCCATCAAGGCCCTGTACGGCTCCAGGAGGCAGGCAAATACACCAGCCGCTCCCTAGATGGCAATACCTTCCTAAGGACCAGCAGCAGGTTCTTGACCACTGGGCTGAGCATTTTGCAAGTCTCTCTATCCTCTAACCCAGTCAACCCTAATATCCCAGACTCACTCCCTGAACTTCCACCTGTCCTCCAACCTGACACCCCTCAGCGGTTCTCCTCAGTACTCTGAAGTAACCAAAGCTGTCAGAGAACTCAAAAACAATAAAAGTGCTGGACCAGATGGGATCTCTGCAGAGATCCTGAAGTCTGGAGACCATCTCCTCACAAGGCGGCTGCACCTTCTCATTGACAACATCTGGCAATATGGAAAGCTCCCTCAGGAGTGGAAAGATACCAATATTCTAGTGATCTACAAACAGAAGCAAGACAGGGCTGTTTGTGGAAATAGCTGAGGCATCTCCCTCCTCACTGTCGCCAGTAAAGTCTTGGCAAAGATCATGTTACATCATCTAACGGCGCACATCACAGAAAACGTGCTACCTGAAACTTTATTGATCTTACCAAGGCTTTTAAAAGCATCAACCGCATGATATTGTGGAAACAACTCTCAAAGCTTGGTGTACCTCTCAAGTTTCTGGCCATGGCCAGTTTCTGGGCTACCCTGGGAGGACCATACCTTACAACGACATCCTCACTGACACCAACTACACTTGCATGTAGGGCTGGGCGATATGGACCAAAAATCATATCTCGGTATTTTTAGGCTGAATGGCGATACACGATATATATCTCGGTATTTTCTACGAAATGGGCTAAATGTTCAGTTGTAAGTAGGGCTGGGCGATATGGACAAAATCAAATATCGCGATATTTTTGACCAAATACCTCGATATCGATATTGCGACAATATTGTAGGGATGACTACTGGTGCTTTCACAAAATATTTACACAATGAGATTTTTGATAAATAATCATCAGTAATGTGGATATAATGACTAAGTGGGTAAAGGCAAATAATAGAACAGCTAGAACAGTCTGGTAAGTTCAGAAAATGACATCACTTTACTGTAATGCAGCCTTTAAAACCAGGAAAAGACACTTATGCCATATCACAATATTACGATATCCAAAATCTAAGACGATATCTAGTCTCATATCACGATATCGATGTAATATCGCTATATTGCCCAGCCCTACTTGCATGGACAGCGAGTTGGCCAAATGACATCAACACTGGCTGGGTCATGTGATTCGCATACCAGAAGATTGCCTGGCCCCCTCTGTGGCCTCTTAGGCTACTGGCCTTCACAGCCTCATGCATTGCATTGGTATCAGCGTCTGAAGCGCCAACAACAACCCAACAACAACTGATAGTAATTAAAGTAACAGCATTTAGACCATGGGACACTAATAGTGACCATTAAAACCAAGAGAATTAAATTCTTTCAGAATGTGGTGGCAGCACCTCCAGGTGTGTGTGTTTTAACAGGTAAGTACCAGAGTGTGTGTGTGTGCCCAGTGTATAAGATTATTTGCTTGCCAAAAACAAAGCAATAGAGGAGGCTGCTAGGCTGCCCTTTAACATTACTCTTTCTGTCTGTTTCTCTCTCCATCAAGCTCTAAGACACACACACACACACACATTTACATTCAAGCAGACACATTTCTGTCCCTGCCTTTCTCTGTCTCTCAGTCCCATCATCTGCCTGTGAGAGGCAGATGATGGGACTGAGAGACAGAGACGTGAGGTCCTGTAAAAAAACAAACAGATTAATCGAATAAAAGCCTCTATTTATCCATCACTGTCCTCCCTATTCCCTCAGTCCCTCCTGTGTTTGTCCTCTGTTTCCTTTGGTTCTACATGGATAAATTTCCCCTTCACATTCCTCCTCTTCTCTTTCTGATGAGATCTACACTTCCCTGCCAACTACATTATGACCCTTGACCTGTTAGGAGTAACCATTATATATCCATAGAGACAGTTGGCAGAGAATCAACATAGAAAATGGCATCATACATTGGAAATAAGAAATGTTATCACCTAATACGTATCAGTGCTTATCAGTGTAGTCCAACAGTTTTTCCCATAGTCTGGTCAGAGGAATGTAGGTGACATGGAGCAATTCTGCAATTCAGGTAATGGATATTGGGCCAATACCGGGGAGTATTCCCTCAATACGAACTTCCAGTATCAAGAGCTACAGTATGTATAACATGTCCGAAATTTATGCAAAACAACTTAATTTCTCACACATAGATGGTTTGATGTCTCTAATGGAAACATTTTTTTGTGAAATGTTTGAGAAAACTTGTCCAGCAACCCCTAACTAAAAGTCTGACTCAAAAATAAATTGCAAATGTATTTAAACATTTTAAAGGATCTAATGTCGGCTTGCCAGAATGCTGTGAAATATGCCAGATCAAAATACTTATTGCTAAGAATTCCCACAACTTCAGGGTTCCACCAGCTGCTCCTCCAGCGCCATTTCCGATGCCTCCCCTGATATTAGCTAGGAGTTTTAAAATTATTTCATAGAAAAGGTAATAAAATCAGGTGCCAGATCCCTCCTGTAGTTCAAGACCTGTCATGGTTTTATTACATTTAATGATCTAGATGTTTTTATGATCAGTGAATCTTGGCTGTGTTTCACTCCTCTTACAGGAGCCTGTCCCCCCCTGGCTCCTCTTACCTCCACCCAACTAGATTAACAGATCATTTGAATCTCTTGTTTACTTTATTCAAGGCAAATTTCAGATTTTGTGTATTTTAATCTCCCCTAAAACTGAAAACACATTTTCAGAGCTACTGTCCTTGATAATGCCTAAATATGATAAAATCCTTATGCTGAGTGATTTCAATGCATGTCATGTCTGCTGCCCCAACTGAGTTTTCAAATATCACTGAGTCTTTTAATTTGGCCTGTGTTATCACTGGGCTATCGAGATTTGCCTATATATAATGTGCTCTGTAAAGATGTTTGTGTTACTGATCACAAATGCATTATATATAACCACGCTATAAATATGCACAAACAAGTATGCTCACGCATTGTTAACACTACCTCTGCTGTTAAATTCTCTGAAGCCTTCATCTCCTCGACAGCTGATATTGGCTCTCCAGTGTTGTAAAATGTAAATGTAATGATATGATTTGATAATGTTTTTGATAATGATAATTTGATAATGATTGATAATGTTAATGATATCTGTTCAGTAGTTCTTGATAAAATGGCAACACTTTACAATAAGGGTCACTAAGTTAAGGTAACCCTTAATTAACAGTTAACTAATGTGTCTGGTAATCATTTACTAATGGTGTTCATGTTAACTAAGGTATTAATTTATACATTATTTAATAGTCATCTTTATAAACTATTAAATAATGTATAAATTTATACCTTAGTTAACATGAACACCATTAGTAAATTACACATTTGTTAACTGTTAATTAAGGGTTAGTTAATTAACAGTTAACTAATGACGTATCTACCTATGGTCATGACGGATCTACCTACGATGAAGATATGCAGATACGGTTTGTACTTTAAAGCAATATTACACTTAGTTTTAACATGAGGGTTATTTGACGGCCATGAAAACCAGAATATAAAGTACTCACCAAGATCGGATGCAGTTGGACGAGTTTGCAGCGTTTGAATGAGGCCATGAAAATAGAAACTTACATTTAACACATTTGTGAACAGATTCAACAACAGATCCTGTTGGAGCCATTTCACATTAATGTTGCCCCTACTGTTGGCCTAGGTGAATAGCAGCATAGTTTACTTTAATTAAGTGTCAGGTGCGCGTGAAGGCAGAACGCCAGAAAGAGAAAAGGTTTTCAACCGCACGCACGCATACAGGAACATATATCAACAAACACATGATAGAAAGAGTTTTTGTTTCGAATATTTATTTTTTGTATATTTGTTGATTTTAACCCAGATCCCTGCTCTGTACATCGATCATTATTGCCACACACACACACACACACACTCCTGCCATAAAATCATCTGCTTGGATTCCATCATCAGAAAATCATCAACCAACCTCATCAAACCGTGAGTAACCTAAGCAAACAACAGCAGAACAATCCAAGTGTGAGCGCGTTGTTACCCCGTATTATTTGGCGTAAAGGCTGTTGGTGGAAAACAAGTGAAAGCCATAGGCCTTACAGATCCTGCTTTTAAGACAATGAAGCAGTAATTGGTCTGTCCTCATTTTGCATTTCTATTCTTGGTTTACACTAAAATTTGTATTTAAAAATAAAAAAATCGGGTGAATTATGTTGTAAAACGCCGGACCAAAGGTTCCATTGAAAATCACAGTAGTGGGATCTGTTGTTGAATATGTTCACGAACATATTAAATGCCAGTTTTCAGGCTATTTTTGTGGCCTCATTCAGACAAATGGGAAGTAAATGTCTGAACGCTACAAACTAAGTGGAATATTGCTTTAATACCAGATGTAAATGGGGTCAAGGTGTTGGAGTCTCCTCACCTGGATATGCCTCTTGGTGATGTTCTGGCTGATGTGGACTCGTCCAGTACTGGGATCCAACCCTGCCAATGGTACCGCTGCCTCCCCGATCACATCATCACGGGCGAACCTATCAAAGCTTAGTACTAGGAAGTGCAGCGTGAGGTCGGCCAGTGAGCTGTAGGCTATTCCATAGAAGGTGAAGGTCTCATCGAACACCGGCTCCATGGTCTTCCTCAGCACACGAGTCTGAGCAAAGCAGAAGCACATTTACTTTTAATCAAACAAAGTATTTACCACTAAAGGCATATAATGTCAACATGCAATTGCTCTAAATAATTTCTGTATGAATCACATACTTTCTCAGCACAGAATCTATACATGTTGTAACATATACAGTAAGAGAAGCACAAAGAACACTAAAATAACGTTTGACTAATGATAGCATATTTTGGATCAGATCATTTACACAGGTCCTATTCATTCACTTTATATTTATGTATTTTATTCTAACTGAAAGATATGTGGAAAAAGTTTCACCTATTCTAGTAAAATTATTGATGCCATTAAAGTAAAACTCATTGTGGAAACACATTTATGTGATTAGCTATTTCAAGACCTTTGCCTATAAAGAGCAACATTTTGAAGCTGGAACTATCTGTATTTTTTAAATATGCAATAATGACTTTCAGCTACCATTTTTGTGGACAAGTGTTTGAATTAAAGGAATAGTTCACCCAAAAATGAAAATTCTGTCATCATCTCCTCCCCCTCATGCCAGTTGAAACACAGGTGAAGTTTGTCCATATAACACACAGGGAGGTTGCCAGCACAACTCCATAGCAGCCTTCTCCAAAACAACTGAAGTCAGTGGGGACCAGTTCTTCAGAGTTCCAAAAAGACCTACAGTATATTTACACCATCATTTAGTGCAAATCTTAACTACAGCTGATTGATATAATGGTGTGTAGGTCTTTCTGTTCACAGTGTGATTGTTTGACCATTGACCATTGACCTCCCTGTGTGTTATATGGACTAACAAATTTCACCTGTGTTTCATTTGGCATGAGGCTGAGTAGATGATGACAGAATTTTCATTTTTGGGTGAACTATTCCTTTAAACCCTTTAAATACACTAAAAAAGCATCAGCAGTCTAACCCAACTTGCAAACAGAATAGATGGAGGACCAAAACCCGAGAAAGAAAGGAGGGTGATTTTCAGAGTGGAAACGTTGACAGGGAGCAGGCTGACCTTCACGCGGTGCTTCTTCTCTGGCAGGATGGTCATCTTCACGTAGGGGTCGGAGCTGCCCGCCTGCTCGTCCACTGCCGGCAACCCCTGGGCCCCTACGATGGTCACCACCAGGGCCTTCTTGGGGAAGTTGTAATCCACGGCCAGGATGAGCGTTCCCAGGTTGGCGGGCGGCGTGTTGGTGCTTTCTGCCGGGGTGAAGGGTGATGCGGTCTTGCCCGTGTCACAGCCGGTGCTGCCGCCGCTGTTGTCCAGGCAACAGTAGTCGGCCCGGATGGGCAGCGCTCTCTCTGGCCGCGGCTGGCCGTAGGCAGGGGGATGCAGATGGGTCAAATTGGTAGAGCTGTTGAACGGGCCCACCTCAGGGTCGGCATCCACCAACACTGACCTCCCCCTTCCCCTCTCGCCACCGCGACTCCATTTGGCTCCGGAGTCTCCGTTCCGAAAGGGGCCCGCCCGGCGCCCGACGCGAACGATCTTCTTGTTGCTCAGCGTCTCCGGATAGATGCTGATGCCCTTCAGCATGTGAATGAACTTGTAAGGCGGATCCACCGGAGGGTCGCAGAGCCCCGATTGGAGCTTGTAGCTGCCCGTCAGTCGGCGGTAGCGCCGCTGGCAGTAGGTCCAGAGGAAGATCGCCACGGTGACTGAGACCACCAGGACCCGGCACCGAGGAAGCCCGCCAACACCGGCGACACCTCTGGGAAGGGGGAGAGGAGAGCAGTGGTTCATAACATGTAGAAGGACTCAAAACATTGTTAGAATTTGAATTTAGTATGTCACCTTGAATGAACCAAGGCTGACAGTACTCACAAATACAGCCTGTTTCAAAAGATGGTATACATTTATATTTGTATTATAATTATCACTGTATTATAAAAAAAAAATCCAGGTACATTTTTGGTTACAGCTAGAAATTTGACGATTGAGGAGAGGAAAATTAATAAAATATTTGAAAATAAAATAAAATTGTACAGATTTGTTTTTCATCATTATTATTATTATTATTATTAATAATAAAATTGTACATCTACATTTTAAATACCCGGTATATCACCCAGTTACAGATGAAAAAGTAAACACGGTGCTCTTCACAGGACTTTGTTGGAAATCACAATGTTTGAACCCAATCAGCTGCAATGGCATCTTACGCTGTTGTTCACTAACCCATGTGGATAAAGTGACATGGAAACCAAACAGTCTCATGAAGCTGGTTATCAACTCGCTCTATCAATTCAGGCTTTTCAAATCCAGCTATATGAGTGTGGACAGATCCAGAGCAGCATAGATGTAACTTTATTGATCCCCATGGGGGAATGAGGTTGTTGCAGCTGCAAAAGTAATAGGATTCAGCGGGGAAAAGGAAATATAATATAAGCACACAAAGAGAACATAAAAATATGCAATAAAACAGTTGAAAATAACAAAATAATAGTTGACTGTAAAAGTGGGGAGTATGGGAAAGAAATGGATTACTATTGTGTTCTTCTGTCAAGAACAAACTATTATAATGAAGAAATATGAGCTATACAAACACATTGTAACAGTGAAAAGCAACACTGTTGCTGTTGCCAAGGCTAGAGAAGATTGCAGGAGGAAAATTGCAGATAGTATAAATGCGTAAATAAATAGGCTTACAGTATCACTGCCCTGTCATTAAGGTACAGTATACTTTTCATTAATACAGTGATTTGTCGTCACATTGAGGCTGTGAAAAGATTTTCAATTCACAAAGTCCCCTTCATGCCCCCCAGGGCTGTGGTGATGGAATATGGGTGCAATCTCCTGAACCAATAACTCTTGGGAATCCTATGAAAAATGTCAGTGCCCTTAATATGCAATAGTGAATTTAATTCTTTGTTGATAACTATTTGCCATTTGTTAGAAGCCTTGTTTTATAGAGAGGGCAAATTACCTGAAAACGCTACAAACATTTAGTATATATAAATCATCAATGTCAATTTATTTATATAGCATTTGGTAACACTTTACAATAAGGGTACACTAAGTTAAGGGTTAGTTAATGCTTAATAAGGGTTAGTTAATGCTTAATAAGGGTTAGTTAATGCTGTTAATGCTTAATAAGGGTTAGTTAATGCTTAATAAGAATTAACTAACCCTTAATTAACAGTTAACTAATGTGTAATTTACTAATGGTGTTCATGTTAACTAAGGTATTAATTTATACATTATTTAATAGTTTATAAAGATGACTATTAAATAATGTATAAATTAATACCTTAGTTAACATGAACACCATTAGCAAATGATTACCAGACACATGAGTTAACTGTTAATTAAGGGTTAGTTAATGCTTATTAAGCATTAACTAACCCTTAATTAATGTACCCTTATTGTAAAGTGTTACCAGCATTTTAAATACAAAGCTAGTTTGTGCTTTACAAGGTGGGGAATACAAACAGGACAAAAGAAAATCAGAGAGAAAAGAGAAAGCAAACCAACAAACCATTAAGTAAAGACATGCAGAAAAAAGCAAAACAAGATGGACAAAGTTAGGGATCAGTCACAAAGAAAAGCCTTGGAGAAAAGGTAGGATTTTAAACGTTTTTTTGAATACACTGGTGGAATCGGACAATTTGATCATAAGGGGTTAGGTCATTCCATGGAGTTGGCGTTGTCAGAGGCGCGGTCACGCTTGGAGGCACGATGCGACCATGGAACAGCTAAATGCCCATAGGTATAGAGGTATAGAGGATCTCAGGGGCTTGGCAGAAACATGTGGGTGCAGGAGTTCTGTATATGCTGACAACAATTCAATCAGGACAGGGAGTTCCTCTGGAGCCTGGGCGTTGGTGGTGATGGGGTGGAGGAGGGATGAAAGAAAGCACAGCGACTGGAGTGACAGCAGCATGCAGCATAGTTCTGTGAGTAGCACAATAGCATTGTAGGTGACGTGTTTATACTCCCGTCACTTAGACCAGTGATTCTCAACCTTTTTCAATATCAATTTCATATCTTAATTTAGTCTACATTAGAGCCACGGACCCCCATTTGATGAGATTCTGTCTCTCGAACCAAAATCTGGGAATATTTTTATTGTTAGATATGATTTTGTCCAGAATTCCATGACTATCTGTATTGTAGGTAGAGAGATAACAGTGAAACTATGATCAAAACAGTCATTCTTCTACATTCTCTAATTGTGTTCACTTCTTGTAAATGAAATAACGGTGAAGTTTAACAATTCATCAATTTGCTGGGGACCCCCTGGAACCCCCTCAAGGACCCCTGGTGGTCCCCGGACCCCACGTTGAGAACCGCTGACTTAGACAATTAGCTCTCTGAAGAAGAGAGGGAAGTGACGGCTAACTCTAATTGGTTCTCTGGGAAAAAGGGGGAGAGTGTTTGCCAACTCTGGGTAAAGAGAAAGCATGAATGAATGAATGAATACATGATTTAGGTAGCCTTCCTTATTGAAATTGCGTAATACTTCACTAGGGCGTGTTTTTAAACTTTATATGGCTTTTTTCAAAAAGCCACCTACATGATCAGGACCGAAAAGAGCAGATTTTGCCATGTTGGCTATGACATACGCAGTGGCATTGTCTTTCCAAATTCCTATCAGCATCATTCCAGCGTTCATTCACTGACTCATTTCCAGCGATAAATGAACGAAGCAGAGAGCATGTTGTTCTGCCATAAACAAAAGGCTTGTCACCATTACAAAGCCTCTTTCTCTTGGCTTCCCTGTCTTCCTTTATGATCAGATTATGGTGTGCATAACTCATTCGGACCAATTGTATTTGCCTCTCTCTTTCTGTCTCTATCTCTGCTGAATTTGTCCTCCTCTTCTCCACATCCACAGCGACAGCACAACACTGAGTTGCATCCATTTCTGACGTCAAGAGCTTAAAGATGCCAGAGCGGCATTCTTCTCCGAGTTTATTTCCGAGAATTGTCACAATCCAAGGATTCTCTTCTATATTAGAGTCTGTCATGAGCCTCCTCCAGCCATGGTATTGAATTCTCCCCAGAAAATTGTTAAAGGTTTCTAACATTTCTTTTAATAAAAAAAAAAGGTCTGTGTCTTTTCGCTATTTAAAAATCCATTGCTCTCCCATATTTAGCAGAAACCATATCGCGTATAAAGTCCTCTACTACAAGATTCCTGAAACACTTTACAATAAGGGTACATTCATTAAGGGTTAGTTAATGCTTAATATGCATTAACTAATCCTTAATTAACATTTAATAGTCATCTTTTTACCAGACACATTAGTTCTGTTAATTAAGGGTTAGTTAATGCTTATTAAGCATTAATTAATTAATGTACCCTTACTGTAAAGTGTTACTGAGGTCTAGTTATATGAGAATGTGGCCACACCCACTGTTTCCTTCTTCTTTGTCTTTGTCTCTCTGTCTCTTTTTCTTACTCTTTCTCTCTTCTTTGGATTTTAGCAGTCATTAATAATACAAAATGATTTTCTTTATTAATGTCTTTAGCTAGTAGCCATGCAATAAGCAGGATAGGTTCTTATTTTTACACAATGAGCCCCTTCAGGCTGAATCAAGACCCGGATGCAAAACGGAAGGATTTAAATCATTATTTTTTTCTGACATCAACATAATGAGGTAAATCAATGCTCATATCTCATAGCTCTATGACACAACAGTAGGCTTCTTTGAAATGCGTCCTTGCCCAAGAGAAGGTACATTCTTTCAGTGAACATTCTTTCAGTATATGATATAAATATTCATCAGATATGTGTGTTTATATATAAATATATGTTTTTGCCTTTTTCTCTACCATCATCGTTTAGCAACTTCTTCAAATTTAATTGCCAAATTCATTCATATAATACTCGACAGTTTGATCATCTTCACCTTCCTGTTTACAAAACGAAACATGGCCAGTACTCCCTTAGATATCGTGGTGCACAGATATGGAAGGCTAACGTACACGTTATCAAGAGCTTGTTATCTTTAGAAAATTTTAAAAGGAAATTGTCATCACATTTAATTCATGATGTCTAATTATTTTTTGATGTATATATATATATATATATATTTTTTTTTTTTTCTCTTCTTTTTCCTCTATTGTTTTTCATGTATTTCTTTGTTTTTATTGGATTGTTGTCTACTGATTGGTTAATTTTTTTAACCAATTTGCTCAGTTTGTGTGCTTCTTGTTGTCATTTATTTTTTGTTGCATTTTTCTAAATGATGTTAGCTTAGTTTTTTTCTTTGTTTTTTTGTTTTTTTCCTTTTTTGTTATTGTTTGTTTTCCTCCTTAAGTTGAGGGGAGGTCCGTTGTATAAGCCTGTGACTTCTTGACCTCTCCTGTCACATCTTTTATTTTTTTTCATTATCTGGATTTTATGCAAATAAAATAAAATAAAATAAAATAAAATAAAATAAAATAAAATAAAATAAAATAAAATAAAAAAAATAAAATAAAATAAAGGTATACGAGGAGAAACGGCACTGGTCCCACACTGTATTTCACCACAGGGACTGAATGAGGCCTGTCACTCTACACCAGCCACTGTGACATAAATCACAACTACTTTTTGACATCGGCACTGCGGTGACGGATGGAGAGAGGGCAAAAAAAATGATCGAAGTGAAAAGGGAGGGTTTTGTGTCAGAGGTACCCTGCATCATAACTAGATATACCATGTGTTGATCGTTGGGATGTGCAGGGAGTGTGGAGATGGGGTGCCTGGTCAGGCCAGAGAGAGTCCAAGGACAAAGACAAGAGCTTGGCATTTTCTTGAAGTTGACCCACCAACCAACAATATAGTTTTTCATGCTATGTACCACTTGGGTTTGTTCATGACACGCAAAAACAACCCTGATTCATGCTAGGAAAACACAAGGTTCCGCTCTCAGCCTTGTAGCTGCATGTCTCCATTCAATGCATGAGGCAATTCCTTGGGCCATAATCCAGGGCGAGCATCAATACAGAAACCTAGTTCAGATGTTAAAAGAATGACGCACTAACCCACAAATGGTGACGATAGAAGACATCAGGCTATGCTGTCATAACTCTACAGTATAGGACAGACAGGCAGCACCATTCACTAGCCACCTAATCTAAATGTAACAGGACCATCAGACAGGTGGGTCTATGGTCTCTCTGACTATAGGCCGTAAATGGAAGTCGTCATTTTGCGTCATCATGAGTCAAGCAGGAAGTTCTATGCACAGCCAGCATAGAGATACATTACAATGATAGGGATTTCATGATTCAGATGAGCTAGTAATAAAGATAGAGTTATTTTGGGGGAATATTAGTAATGGCCAACTCACAAAAGAAATGGTATTTTATAAAGAATCCACAAACCTGAATGAAATTAGGCAGCATTAGGGCTGGGCAATATGGTTAAAATCAATTATCATGATAATCATAAGGATTTCTTTCAATATTGATATATATATATATTGTGATATGGATCAGGTATGCAAAATCACATTAAATAATCAAACTAATGTTTATCCCATTGAAGCGAATGGTAATGTTCAGTGTGATGTCAAACAAAACAAAATTTTCAAATAATATTCCTTAAAATGGACTTCATTTTCTCTGTTTATTTAAAAAATTGCTTGTTCTCATCAGTTTAGACAGCAGAATAGTGCGTCAGGATATCCCCAAATCACCATATCATCACCATATGATTCCACTGACAGACGATATATGATAATATTGAATTATCGTCCAGCCCTAGGCAGCATTAGGCAAGAACATGCCTTTCCAGGACATGGTCATAATCATTCACTCACTCACAAATTCTCAAACTTTTTGGATACTCAGTGTACCCCAGCTTACCATGGTAATAATGACTATCTGAACAAATCAGTAAATGAGCAGAGGAGTTAACAATTCAGTCACAAAATCAGACTGGACATAATTTCATTCAGGAACCTCCACAGCTACAGAATCTCTTGCACTGAGCAAGTCAATGACTGCTAAGTATGGGGTTAAGAACAATGAGTAGGCTGAATAGAACATTTTGCAGCTTACTTGTCTTACCAATGACTTCTTTGTTGGCTGTCAGGGAATTGGGCCTAATCGCTCACTAACTCACCAATTCTTGAACTTGTTCAGTGCAGAAAACTCAAACCACCGTGCGACTTGCTCATGAGTCTGACTGTCAGAACAAATTGGTCAAGAAGTTCATTCGCTAAATGGAACCAGACATTGTTTCACAGAGGACACCCACACCTACTGAATCATTCGAATGAATGAATTGAGCACAACGTCACTGTCAGGTGAAAACCTCTTATCTCCCATGTCAACTTTACAGGAACACAAAACTAAAGATATGGCCATCGACCATACCTGTCAATTAAGGCTGGGTATTGGCAAGGACCTCACGTTACGATACGTATCACGATACATGGGTCACGATACGACTGTATCACGATACATTGCGATATGATACATATTGCGATACATTGCAATACTCTACATAATTTACTGAAAATTTAAAAATAGAGCTGAAAATACAACTTGCTGTGTACCACCTGGGTAGTCTAATATGTACATCACATTATATTGATAACTCAGCGGACAAATTGAGTCAAAACTATTTAATTCAAAGGGATTTGAGGGAAATTTAAGGACATTTTAAATCCGTTTAAAACATGAATAATTTTTTTTTATGTATCGATACATAAAATGCTGGAAAATCGATACAGTATCATGGAAAAAAATATTGCAATACTCAGCTGTATCGATTTTTTTGCACAGCCCTACTGTCAACGTTGGGCTTTGAAAATAAGGGAGATTTTCCCGGGACCCCCACCCAACCATAATTTTTACATTATGAAAGGGGTTTCATCTCTCGGTTCCAGAAATCTAATGACCAGGTGCCTTTACTGCCTGCCCTGCTGTAATCTCAGAGCAAAAAGGATTGGGTTAACTAGTTCAACAAATGGATGGTTTCCCAACATACTTCTGGTCAGGAATGGGAAAATAGTCTCCCAAGTTAAATAGTCTATGGCTCTAACCGAACTTGATTGGGCCAATTAGGATTCTGTATAACTGTAAAAAAAAAAAAAGGTAAATACGGGAGATTTACGGGGAAAATTGTTGACAGGTCTGCCAGGTCTACTTCAGGAAAACCTCCCACTCAACCTTCCCAACTACAATCAAGGGCTCACTTATCGAGACAGCTGAGTGCTGAGTGCTCAGCTAAGTACCTGGAAACAGTGATCGACAAGAACTTGAACCATGACCTCAACACATCTGCAATCTGCAAAAAGGGCCTGCAGAGACTTCACTTTCTGCACAGACTGAATACTTTTAATGTGGACAAGACACTGATGGCTTTATTTTACAAATCCTTTATTGAGTCTATTTTAACCTTTTGTTCAATTTCTTGGTATGGGACAGTGCAAAACAAAAATCGTTTGTTCAATATTGTTAAAGTAGCCAGCAAAATAATTGCACACTAATTTATTTATTTATTAGTACCATTTTATTATATTTTATTTTATTTGTTTATTCATTTTTCTTTTTTTGTCCCTTTTAGTCCTTGTCATTTTGTTGTTCCCATATTGGCTTTTTGCACATCTATTAAATCATATAAGATCCGTGGCATATGTATGTGTGCTAAATGTTGACGTGTCCTACATGTATGCAACTTAAGAAGTAGCCTGTGTATGAGCTTTGACTTATCTCTTTATTTTCACATCTCTTATCTATCATTCTGTAATTGTTAATATTAATACTAATCCATTTTACCAATGGCTATTTGGTCCTATGTATGCCCTGTAAGCTACTTGAATTTAGTTTGGTTTATTATTATTATTATTAACATTATTTCAATGTAGACCCAAGGATTGTTTGGGGTTGGTGGGGGTAATGTTCTATATGCTTGAGGGGGAGGGAGGGAGGGAGTGGGGAAAGGGCGATGGGGATTCTACTGTCAATGTAATTGTATTAAAATTCAATAAAATTGTATTGGAAAAAAATAAAAATAATAATTGTCACGCAGCAGCTTTCTTTAGCAGATATCTATGACAGACAAGTTTTGCAGAAGGCACCGGTCGATCTTGGCCGGCTCTGACCAGCCACTCTTGGAGGAATTGGTTCTTCTCCCCTCTGGGCGGAGATCCAGCTCCCCCAGGGTAAACAGCAATAGATTTAAATTTTCCTTTGTTCCAAGTGCAATAAATGTGCTTAATTTGCACTAAACCTTGACTGCACTGATCAGCAGCACTTATTATGGCTACCATTCCAATGGTTTGATACTTTTAATGAACAGATACATTTTTGGTTGTTTGCTGTAACTGTTGTGATTAATGTCCCATGTCCTCTTGTTTGTTGTGTTTGTGTTTTTGCCCTCTACTGCAAATCAAATTTCCCCTCGAGGGACAATAAAGATCTGAACTGAACTGAACTAAGAAAAACAACCTTGTTTTCAGATTGACTATTATGCATTTTTGAGTTTATCCAATGGGTTTTTGAAAGGGATTCATAAGACCATGGGGCCATAACATTTCCTCAACCCATAGAAGACCATGCAATCCTTCAGTTGAAGTTGAAAACTTGGAGTTGGAGTTGTGAGCTGTGAATTGAAGTTTTTCACGACAACAGCAATTCTTCAGCTTTTCTGAGCTGCTTCACAACATATTGTATGACCAACAACAAGTGATCCCACCTACAGTTCATTTTCTTTCATTTTCTTTAGTCTGAACCACAGGGGAAAAGATTACTTTGTTATCCAGAGTTCAAATAAACTGCTCCAAACATGCTGGGTGTGCCTTAGCATGTGATCAAAAAGAGCTCATCCTAAAGGCCATTGCAACTGCAAGCCATGTTGTGGAGGTGTGGGTGGCTCGCTGACATAATGAAAAACAATCCTTATATTGAGTTTATGAAGCTTGTAAATATGAAGAGCCAAATCACGGTGACTTGCAAGACAGAGCTATGGTAATTTGCCAAATTCACCACTATGATTTGAGACGTGACTTTATCTTCTTGAAATGACAAAGAAAGTTAAAGATAATCAACTAATGACTGCAATTAGACTGTAAGCCATTTGGTTTGTTGTCTACACTTGTTATACTAGCAACCCTCATTTTTCCTGTCTACTATGCCTTCCTTATTGTAACCCTTTCTGATGCTGTGTGCTCTTTGATATAATAAAGTTGTTTATATTTTATGGACCCCTGTGAAAACATCAAAATTAAGACTTTAATTGTGCTAAAATAATGTCACCTCTCATAATAGTCCCCTCTATCTTGCCTTTGTCTGCTCTCATGGCTGTGGACTTTGAACGGGACCTCAAAATTCTAACATTCTATTGATTCTGAGCCCATAGAGATAACATGGTGAAAAAAATCTGAATCAGCCACCTTTGATGTAAGCAAGTCAGAGATGAAAGGAATTCCAAATTTGAAAAGAAAGAAAGAGTAAGCTAGAACAGGGCTGCTGGAGCCTGCTGCTGCTCTGTCTGTGTAGCTGGCAGACGGAGGTTCGTTAGGCTTCTCTTCTCAGATTTACCATGGGAATGCTGTAGGTAGCTTACAGACGAATGAAGGGCACTCAGTCCAGGCAGACTAGAGGGTAAGCTGTCAAAACCTCAACACTTCTTCACTGTTAAGACTTGCAGAACAGTGCACCCTGCAATGACACTGCAAATAGTTGAGGACAAATCGAGGGCAGCAAGCGATAAAGCTATAAATCTTCCACCACACATAGCCTTACACGTCCGTAGCCAGCTACCGCAGTTATCTGACATGGAGTGATTTTGCAGCCCACATTGGCATCGACAAGAAGCTCTCTCGCTCTTTGGTAGCCAAACAACCTTCTTTTTTTTTTTTTTTTTTATTCACAATTTCTAATATTTACATACATACAGACCACCAAATGACGAAGGAAACATACAGACGCCAACGTATGCACATAGGAGGAAGAAAGAAAGAGAAAAAAACCCCCAAAAAGGGTTAACACCACGGTACAATTACAATATAATGTAAGAATTAAGCAATTGATTGCAGTTATTCCAATATGAAATGAAATGGCAACAAAGACAGTCCACGGAAATGCCAGTGTCAATTAAGAACAACAAGAATCCCTACAGAAAGGATACTCAACCATCCACAATAAAGACCATCCACAATACAATAAAAAATTTGAATCAAAATTCAAAATTACAGATACAAAAAACAACCTTCTAATATCAGCGATGTAGGAACAAGATAAACCAGGGGGCAGCCTGCAGCAAATACTAATAATACTAATACTTTCATCCCAGCCACTGTCTGCATTCACCCTCACTGCACTGAACCACACAATATGCAACTGCCTGCTCTGGGCAAAACCAAAACACATCTCAAGCAACATCGACGACTAAAAAAATCACCATCTCTAAAGCACAAAACACTTGATTTCACATAGAAGTCATGAAATATACCATATTTACAGAACGCTGCAGTGCTAACAATTATGGGGTAGTCACCACTCTGAATAGTGTCAATTAAAAAATTAGATGAACCTGCTCAAGAGATAATATCAACCATTAATCTGTAGCTCAGCCAACGACTGACCTGTAATATTCACATAGGTTTGTCGATACTTTAGTGAGAGCATCTACTCTAAGAGTATGAATAAGAGATGGTTTGTGCCCAGTGGTGAGTACATGTTGTTTTTATTAGTCATCTGTTGTGATGACTTATGCATTGAATATTCTTTCATCACATGTTCCTGCTAATGCAAGCTGGTATGGGCTAATAAAAGATGTCTGCGTAGAAATATTGTCAGGGCAATAATAGTTTATCTCCATGATCACATAAGGCAGAAAATGGTTGCTGCTCTGCTCCTTATGGGTTGAAACTGTAGAGCATGTTGCACTTCTGGCCACACCCCAATCAGTGATGTCAAAGCAGGTGTTTTGCCATCACGGATTTTTCTGCCTTATGTGATTTAGTGTTGATTTTACTTGCTAAAAAGAAAAACAACTTTCATGATGGACCTAGAAGAAAAAAAAATGCTGGTTTAATTATTTATCTTGATAAAACAGAATTATTGTTTGATTTCAATGAATAGTTCACCCCAAAATGAAAATCCACTGATTATCTTACTCACCTCCATGTCAGTGGAGACATTGTAGTAGTTTGTAGGAGAACCAAACACACAGCATGTTAGCCCCTGTAGCTCCATCTCAGCCTTCTCCCAAACTATTTAAATTAACAGGCCTATCTTTTTACAGCTCCATAAAAAAAGCAGAAAATGTCCATCAAATGTATATAACAGCTATAACAGCTCTGAAGCACATTGGGTCCAAAAGTCTGATATTATACATACCTGACATGATATGGTGGTGACTAGTTAATGAGCAAATTATAATTTTCGGGTGAAGTCTTCATTAAGATAGGGCTTTTGAAATAGGCTAAAGATGCAAACTGAGTAGACCGTAGTTTATTAGGCTAATTATGACTTGGGACACATTGAGAATACAATTGTTGTCTGCAAGATAAACAGCAGAGAAATTGGCATTCTGTTATGATATGATCCGAAACAGGTCAGCACAAGCCTAGAGTCCTAATGTGAAGCAGGGTGGAGCTGGAAAAGAGCATGGAGCTCTGCTGACTTGAACCAGATGAATAGGGGAGAGCGGGGCAAGTTGTCCCGTGGGGAAGTTGTCTCAGTGGCTTTATTTCTGAAACAAAATATTCATTTTTTTTCTTATAAAGGAATTAAAATAATTGGTAACACTTTACAATAAGGGTACATTGATTAAGGGTTAGTTAATGCTTAATACGCATTAACTAACCCTTAATTAGCAGTTAACTAATGTGTCTGGTAATCATTTACTAATGGTGTTCATGTTAACTAAGGTATTAATTTATACATTATTTAATAGTCATCTTTATAAACTATTAAATAATGTATAAATTAATACCTTAGTTAACATGAACACCATTAGTAAATTACACATTAGTTAACTGTTAATTAAGGGTTAGTTAATGCTTATTAAGCAGTAACTAACCCTTATTAAGCATTAACTAACCCTTAACTTAGTGTACCCTTATTGTAAAGTGTTGCCAAATAATGATACATCGTGACACATAAAAGCAAGGGTCAGCTATAACCTGATAATACATTTGAATGGTTTAGTGAAGCTATGTGCTCAGGGAAGGGACCTTTGTCAGGAATGCCTGGGTGGGGCATGTTGTCACATTGATTTCTCAGTATAAGGGCCGACTGAGATATACACCAGTGAGTAAAAAAGTGTGACAACATGCCCTGGTCTCCCCTAAAGGCTAAAACACCAGCAGCCCAGCCACAAAAAATGGACATGATAATCCTACAAGGAATAATACTTTTCCCTAAAAGCTATTGTCGAAAATGTAAATTTGCCAAACGCACACTTCTTTTTACCCTTCGTGTGACATTTAAACAATTTCCACCTAGAATCCTCCTAGAATATATATATTTTTTTAAAACTGTGGACCTTTGCAATACTTATGTATTTGTCTGGATGTATGTTTGACTCTGCATCACACCCCTGGGTAGGCCTATGTAGTGTGTGTGTGTGTGTGTGTGTGTGTGTGTGTGTGTGTGTGTGTGTGTGTGTGCGTGCATGTGCGTGTGCGCGCGAGCTGAGTCCTATGTTGACAGGTATGTGGTAGCATTACAATCGTGATGGTGATGTCAAATTCCCATATGTGATAGGAAAAACATATGAATCCATTGAGGAGTCTACACACCAGTTACATTCCATCTCTAGAAGCATCTCTATCAGCTCAGTCGAATACGCTCTATTAATGAAATCAAACGCATATGAAACAAATGAAATCAAAAATCATATCACATCCATCAGTGGACGTAATGCTGAGCAATCGGTGAGTCCAGGTCCGGCCTGCCCAGCATTCAGACACGCATGGCCAGATATGGTATTTAGGATGATTCGGCCTGGGAAAACACCACAGCCTTTGCGATTATTTGGCATTCAGACTACAAAATCCCATTTAACCAAAGCGCCCATCTGGACCTATCCCATTAGAATGTCCCCCAGTTGGTTTTTAAAACCAAACACAGGAGATAAGGCTGTCTAGAAATGTAGCTGGAGCCTCTGCCCAAAAATAACAGCAGCATCAACGCAGGATATTTCTCATCTACTCACCATATGTTGGTTTCAAATTGGTCATCTCAGCCATTTTGGGGGTTTAAACGCGGTCCGGAAAAATAATGTAAAATAAAAAAGCAAAGAAAAGCGCGTAATTCTATTTTATTTCCATGAATCGGGGCGTGTAAACGCTCAGGTCCGCTGCTCCAGTCGAGATGATGCCAGACTGACAGATATCCGCAGCTTCGCCCACAATAAACCGTCATAGATATGCGGCGTTGCAGAGATGTCGGAGTGTCGGAAATTCCGGCTTCCTATTAGGAAAACTGCCAAGTAATGAGTCGGAAATCCGGATTTTTTTTTTATTGAAATACATACATACATACACACACACACACACACACACACACACATAGCCTACATACATACATACATACATACTAGGCCTACATACATACATACATACTTAAACGCAAGTAGGCATATAACAATTACAGAAAACCATTAAAGAAAAGACATATAGGACTACATTTATCATTTTCACAGCTTTCTTTCTAGGACCTAAGTCTAGCCTATAATTGCGGGACATTTCATATTCGTGGATTGACAAATATTTGTTTCATGTTTTTTATTTTATTTTCATACATCATGTTTGATCGAATACCATCGAATAGACTACCATCTACCTTTTTTTTTTTCCAATTTAGCTGGATATTACTACTGAAAACCCTAATTTAAATACACCAAACATTATGTGTAACATAACAACAGTTATGTATGTCCCAAGTGTCAACTAAGTTACCAATTCCAAAACCTCAATGAGAAATGGTTTGTCCCAAAAGCAAATGACCTGCACTGCAGCACATGATGTCATTTCCTCAGGACAAAAAATAGTGAGGACTTTAAGATTTCTATCTCGTTTCTCTTAATAGCCTATTAGCCTATACTTGTTTCTGAATCAAGAGAGGATTTATTGAATATGCTACTCCAATATCATTATTAAATTACATTTAATCAGATTAAAATCAATTATTTGTGTAATGTTTGTTCTATTTCTTTTTGAAAAATGCCATGTGGTGTTTGGTTCTATTCCTTGTGGAGAAATGACGCTCTTCTCTCGGAGCTTTGAACCAGACGCCAACATGATTACATCATCCTCGGGGTCAAACTGGCATACACTGTTACTTTAAATATTGCTGTTTCATATTTTTAAGTATTGAATCATATCACATTGAGCACATACAAATATTGTATAATTGTGCAAAACATGTATTTTTATGTATCTTAGATTAGAGACATATACAGCCTAGTTTGCTGTTATCAGCTCGTTATTGTCACATTTCTGGTTGTTTCCTCCCGTCATTATCCAAACACTAATTTCAAGCTTATTTCTATTGTGTCATAATGAGATATGTTATCACTGTCATAACCTATAGGCCTAATCACTATGTGGGTTTTAGGAAGATGCTTGAGATCTAGGCCAACAGCAAATATCCTCATTTTAAAAGGCAGGGGAAGGAGAGTGGCTTGTTACATAACAGACTGCGTTTATTCCACAATGAAAACAGACTGCCCTCTAGTGGCTCTTCTGCGCCACATACAGCAGTATTTCCACTATTAACTGTATGGTCACTGTTGGTCTGAGTACATCATATCGAAATTGTCATTAGTAATATTATGATATTCAGGTAACGTTTCATTATTCATCAGCATTGAAGAGTTTACCAAGCTTATGGATGTAGGCTATTAAATGATGTCAGTTGGAAGGATAATGATAACCTTTGTTACTTGAACCTTTGTTGAATGATAACCTTTGTTGAAATACTCCTTGGTATACTATTATATTTTACTTATTTGGATTATTTCTTATACGGACAAAGTCATCCATTCAATGTATTATTCATCATGATTCCACTTCAATAAACTAGTAAACGGGTCCTTGATCCCTGTGCTTCAATGTGGACCCCAGTTCAGACGTTCTGTAAACTAGTATTTTTATTTATTTATTTATTTTTTTCAATTGTATTGGCTAGTTTCACTGAGAGGGAGACCTGGTCAAGGAAGCTGCAGCAAGACAAACATGAAACTAACAAAACAGTACATATGTTATAATTCGATAAATGTCACATAAAATAAAGTGCAAAGTAAAACCATGTAATCAAAAGACAGTCAAATCTCAAATGGAAGTTTAACCTCCTTGATAATGACAGATTTCAGATCTACACTCTGTCATTGAATCTGTCTGCTGGTCGGCTCTTTAGTTCAGATGATGTAGTAAATGTGCGCCATCTAGTGGACACACAGTAGAACTACATCACCTGATCTGTGATTTCTCTGCCTCAGACTTCTGGGCACAGACTAGACTGGTTTGGTGTCACTCTGATGTTTCTAGACTTTGACAGTGAAGTTATGAGGATGTGACAGCGGCCTCAGATCAAATGAACACAGACACCCAGAACTGACAAAGGAGAATAAGCAGCATCTCCTCTGTCAATGTTTCCTCTACAGATGAAGGCAGAAAGTCTCTGACTTGACTTGATCTTCCAGGGTAATTTTTGATGAATACTGTAGCTGGCATTGTATTCTATGACTGTATAGTAGACTTTTGCAGGACAATGTGCTAAAGTCCTTCAAATTATGCAACTGTTGTTTGCAGATGGCGTTCATAGTGCCATAACATCCAACATTTTTTCACTGTGTCAGGGTCAGCCATCCCTTTAGCCTATATTTGTTCATACAATTCGGTTTCTGACCTGTTATATACTATATAGGTTACTGCATGAACTGTAAATGGTAAGTAAGTGAGTTGGTAAGTCAGTAAGTATGTTTTATTTTCATAGCAACTTTGAAAACAAGAAGTTACAAAGTGCTTCATAGAGAAAAGAATAAAAAAAAAAAGAAAACAAATGATTGCGATAAGATTGTAGATGTAAATGTGAGTTATGAGACTCACAGTGTTATAGAGTTATGTATCATATGATAGTATAGGCTAGATATGATAGCCAGGTTGGGTTGTGATCATAGGTTGTGATACGCTGTTCTCAGGTCTTGGTATAATTGATTCTTGATGTATTTCGGTTTCTGATCTGCTGAGCCGGCCATCTCATGTCAGCGCAGTCAGCTGTCCCAGGCTTTTCCAAGCCTGCAGAGTCAGCCATTTAAACACTTACAATGTAGGCTCTACTTAGTACCAAAGAGTAAAACTACTAAGCCACTATGTGTAGGGTTTGAAAATTGTTGATTTTGGCGACACCTAGTGGTAGTGCCAAAAAAAGACACTGTCACAAACATCTTTGCAATCTCTTAGCGGCGTTTGCGATACCCCGCTTCATACAACAACAATATGTAAGCAAAATACTTATGCAGATAACTGTAGCTCAAACATTAGTTCCTATATTATTCCTAATCACATCATTGTGAAGTAGTGTGCTATTGTGAAAATTCGAGTTAACAGATGTCTGGGGATCGCTGTCGTTGTGAACATATCCAACATTTACTATTCTGATGTGACGAGCTGCAGCTAATGGAAAATGCTACCGCTAACAAACTAGACTAAACACAAATGAAAGTAACGTAATCGGAGTATGGAATTGTATTAAATGTGGCGATTACGGCTGATAAAGCTGGCAGAAGGCAGGACACATGAACCGGACACAGGACGTCGGAACCAGACGGCAAATGCGGACTAAACGACGTGATTACAACCTGCACACACTGGACAGAAGGAATGCCATGGTCTGCTGACAGTAGCGGGTCTGGCAGGGGGGCAGGAGGAGCGAACGCCCCAAGGCCCAAGCTCACCAGGGGCCCAATAAGGGGGCACCCTAATTAGGTCTACTGTTCTTGTTAGGGCTGAACGATGCATCGTATTGTTTTTTATCGTTATTGCGATATGAATTTCCGTGATAAACACATTGCAAAGGGCTGCGATAACTGGAGCCTTTTATGCAGGCTATAGGTGCCCTACAAGTCTGTAGTGACGCGAGTTGCGTGTGCCTGTGCAGGTAACACGCGTTACCTAATATCAACTAATTCAACCATATATCACATATTAGCAGTTACCTTGGCTGAGTGTTGATCGCATAACAGTTGTTCCAACGAAAAGTAGCTAATTAAAGGTAGTTTAGTGCTCAAGTTAGACGACAGTTGAGATAGTTAGTTTGCTTGTTGAGAACTGCAGCAATAGTCGCTAAGGAGCTGCTCCAACAAATCATCTATTTTTGCATCCAATGAGCCTCAATAGTTTTTGTCAGTATGCAGGCTTTTTCTGATTGCATTGGACTGTCATGCTGGCCTCTCGCACCTGGCCCACTCCTTGGTAAGCCTTGAGTCAAGAGCGCAAACTTTTTGATAATATTGACTTTGGCCGTTTGTTTCCTGCCACCACTTCTTCTCCTGGAGTGGTTCAATATGGCTACATTTACTGAGATTAGAGGCCTTACGGATGCTATAGCACAGACCCATACCTACTCTGAAGAAGATATTGAGAGGGTTCTCTTTCCTCATGCTGAGTTACCTGACACTCCCTCCATGGGTGGTGATGACCTCATCAAAAGGTTGAAACACCTTTCATTGAAGGCAACTAGACTACAGCTTCATGGCACTACCCTGAGTGAGTATAGACGAATCCCCAGAGGCCTAAGAATTCAGAAGGCCCCTACCTTGGGGCGCACAGTGAAGATTTCTGCACTAAATGGTGTGAGATTTTGAATAAGTCCTCTCTGGACCTCATGATCTTGGTAATTGAGCACACTCAGTCTGAGCTCTCAGACACTCAGAAATTGATTGATGAAATTCAAGACAGTATCCGTTCCACTGTGAATGAAGAAGTATTCAAGACTATGGAGAATGAGCTGAAAAATGTGACCTCAGAGCACAGAGAAACAACACAAATGACCAAGATTAGGAAGTTCAAAAGGGACACAGTAGACTATAAGGACAACAGAGTCGATCCATGGAGAACCCAGGGTCCTTCTGTCACCAGACCAAAGAAACAGGTCCGGTTCAGCGTCCATCTCTCATACACCTCTGGCTCCAATACATCTGAATATCCATCAGACTCAGACAGCTTTTTTAGGAGAGGGAGAAGACCAAGACCACGCACCAAGTCGTCCACATCAGTACCACACTCTGCAAAGAAGACTCGATGTGGCAGGCGGGGCTCCAAGGGCAAAATCCAGGTCCCAACAGTGACAGAGGGATCCAGGAACCAGGAACTGATCTTCAATCTTACTGACCATACCCTATCGGAGTCTGAACACCTCATGTTGAACAAAGGTCTGTCTTATGTTCCCTCTACTCCCGCTAACCCCTTTCGTAGCAAGGTTGAAATGTTTAAGTTTTTTTGTTCTGTTAAACTTAAATACTTTTACAACAAAGGTAATGTGCAGGTCTATACACCCCCTCATGCACCTTCTCAACAATCTCTGTTACGTGTTAAGAGTACTTTTTGTCCTCCTATGACTAATGCCTGTATTGAGACGTTCTGTAAATTGGTTGAAAGGGACATTGACAAATTGTTTACAACTCAACAGAGAGATCCTAAAGCAGGAGAAAGAGAAATGTTAACAGCTATGAGTAGAATGAAGGACACAGTTTGGAAACCTGCCGATAAGGGTGGTGGCCTAGTTCTTATGGATAAAAAGTGCTATGATGATGAGATACATTCTCAACTTTCGGATGCCTCTTACTATACCAAATTGGATAGGGATCCTACAGTGACATTTAAACAAGAAATTTATTCTTCTTTCTGATTCCTTCACAGAGGGCTACATCTCTCAGTCTGAGCTTAAGTTCTTGACAAAGGACTATCCCACTACATCCATCATGTATGCTCTCCCAAAGGTACACAAGTCCTTGGAAAAACGTCCTGGTAGCCCCATAGTAGCCTGTAATGATAGTTTGTTAGAACCTTTATCTATCTATCTATCTTGACAGATGCTTGCGCCCCCCTGTGGTTCAACTTCCATCTTATTTGAAAGACACAGGGGATTTTATTAAGTGTTTAACCAACACTAATATTCAAGCCACTTCATCTGAAGTATATCTGTCACTATGGATGTCGTCTTATTATACACCAATATACCGCATGTAGAGGGCCTTGAGGCCCTTAGGCACTTCTTAGATCTTAGGCCTTCCTATGACCCACCGACAGAATTTCTGGTATCCATGGCTGAAAACTTTTTTCTTTTTGGTGAACAGTTCTATCTGCAGTCTCATGGCATCTCTATGGGTTCTAGTTTTGGTCCTGATTTTGCTAGTCTGTTCATGGGATATTTGGAACATCATTTTGTTCTACACAATAACCCTTTTTCTGACCATATTCTCATGTACAAGAGATACATTGATGACTGTTTTCTTCTGTGGAAAGGCCTATTAGTCACACTGCATGAATTTGTATCATATCTAAACAGTATGACCCCTACTATCAAGTTCAGTGTTGAGCATAGCACTCATGAGGTTTCTTTTCTGGACACCAGGGTGCGTATTCAAGATAATCAGATCTCTACCACCCTCTACACTAAACCTAAAGACAAAAGCAGCATTCTCCATGCCACAAGTTCTCATTCTACCTTCTTGAAAAAAAGGAAACGCATTTGTACTACTTTGGAGGATTTTGAACTGGAGGCTCGGAAAATGTATGTGAACTTTCAAGAGAGGGCCTATCCCACCAGTTGGCTCGACACACCTCTAGAAAAAGTTTGTAACATGGATGTCAGCCAGTCTGGAAATCGGGGATCTGTAAAGAATCATTCATGTGTTTGTGCTACTACCTATTCTCCTCTTAGTGAGGACATCAAGGGCATTGTTAGAAAACACTGGGATATTCTATCTGTAGATCCTGTTTGTAAGAAATTGTTCTCTGATCCTCTCTGTCCTCACTACAGAGCTAGGAATATAAGAGACTTTCTTGTACGTGCGGACACCTCTATCCAATCTGTTCCTGTCCTGAGGCGTTTGGACGGGATGACTGGTTTGTTTCCTTGTCGCAACTGTATGGCAAGCACTTTTACCAGTCATACCACTTCTAAGACCTATGACATTAGACAATGCCTCACATGCACATCTGCTGGAGTCATATACCTTCTCTCATGTCCATGTGGGCTGCAATACATAGGAAAAACAAACAGGCCTGTAAAGACACGCATCATAGAACACAAAAGTGCTATACGGAGATTATTATTGGTTGTTAAATTAGGTTAATTGGTTGATGTTAAATCATCCGTTGCTAGACATTTTCATGAAACCAGTCATCCTGTCTCAACACTCATTTTGTGTCATTCAACAGATTTCTAAAACATGTAGAGGGGGTGATGTTGATCAGAGACTGCTTAAATCTGAATGTAAATGAATTTTCTATGAAGACACTACATCCAGAGGGTCTTAATGAAGAGTTGTCTCTCTCGTGCTTTCTGTAACCCCTTGACTATCTCTCTCTCTCCCCAGGGCCTTATTCTGTAGCCGTGCCCTCCATCCTTGTGGATTTGTCATTGATGATTATTTTGTATAGTTGTATAGCTGCCTATTGTAATATGTATTCATGGAGTAAGTCCTGTATGTGAATTGTATCTGACATTAATATAATAATAATATCTACCCCAGGCTGTACCACATTTATACAGGTATTAGTCTATTTTGATACGTTTTCCTAAGCAACATTATGAGTTGTCCTAGTCTTTAGCAGATTTATACAGGTCAAAGCCTGTTCCGATATGTTTTTCTAACTTACAGGATGGGCTACCTTAGTTTTTACAACATTAACAGAGATAGTATCCTATTCTCATACATTTTCTGACACGACAGCATGGGATACCCTAGTCTGTACCACATTTACACAGGTAGTAGCCTATTTTCATAAATTTTTCTAAGCGACAGGATGCGCTACCCAATATGTTACCACATTTACACACTTAGTAACTTTTTCTGATACATTTTCCTACCTAAAAGGATGGGCTATCCTAATTTTAATGACATTTATACAGGTAGTAGCTGATTCTAATACATTTTCCTAACAGGATGGCCTATCCAAGTCTTTACCACATTTATACAGGTTGTCACTCATTCTGACACATTTTCTTAATGCTAGGGTAGGCAATTTATTTTAGAAACATTTTGGTTATATTTTTTGAAATTCTCTTTACATTCCGACAGCTACCAATAAATCAAATGCTCTGAGAAAAAAAAAGCATACTCCGGTCTCTGTGACTGTCCCAGGCCCTGTAACCAGCCACTCCAAAATTTCATTCGGGACGAGCTAACTAACAACCAATCAGGACAGCTCTTTCGCAAGGAGGCATGCCACCGCTGCCTGTCGATCACACGCGCACAGACAATCTAGTCCTGCCTGTCCTGCAAACTGCAGAGAGAAAACAAATATATTCACAGAAGAGATTAGATGAAACAGCCATAATCCAAACTGAATACTGGGACTGGAATATGCTTGTTGTGTAAGGAAGCCAGTTATTTTCTTCACTGCACAAGACTGTTCATCAGGAAGGAACAACATTCAGGTCAGTCAACCTGTTAGGTGGCCTACTGTAGCTATGGTTTTGACACTGTGGGAGCTAATCTGTGTAAAAAATTGTTGTTTTTGCCGGCAAATACTTTAGTAACAACTAGACTGAGCTAGCAGACCTCTGGATTATTAATTTATTTGGTCCAGACCTCTGCTGCTCTTTCAAAATAAAAGAATTCTGTGGAGCAGCTAGAAAGACACATTGACATCACGCTAACAGCAACACAATGCCTTTAGTGGAATTAAAGGGGAGAGTAGTCTGGTGGCTCGCCTGTCCTCTGATGGACATCCAGAGTTACTGAGTTGACCGACCACTGAGATGTCCAATCTGTTCTCTCTCTCTCTGTTGGACACTCTCTGTTCCACACCAATGGCAAAACTTAGCTGCTGTTATATCCTCAAAAAGAGTCTTGAGGATGTGTGTGTGTGTCAGAGGAAAAGCCACAAATCCTAGTTCACTCTCCCTGTGATGATGATGATGGTGCTGACAGTGATGATGTTGATGGTGATGATAATGATAATGATAGTGATGATCATGACAACAACACATCACAATCGCATCATTGTGTTTGCAAGCCGATGCTTTTAGTTCAAGTTTGAACCAGTTACAGGGGGTATAGTTAGCTGTACCTAATCTCCGTATGCCTCCTCACTTATGCATACCTTACTTTTGTGTCAGTTATCAACTGCAAGCTTCATGTTTGGAAACAGAGGGAGGGTTTATCATAGTCAGCACTAGGGGGCGACTACAGTGAGCATCAAACTTAGTTACCAGTTACCAGGTTAAGAGGCTTCAACACTGCTCCCGGGTCTGTTTTGTGTTTTCACCACTCAACAGTTCTATCTTTGATATGGCAGGACTAAATATGACATAATGAAATAAACAGATGTGACCAATGAAAAGAGTATTTATAGAAATATAGAAATATTACATATAAATAAGTAACTGAATTGGCAAGAATTTCTATTATATTAATAAACTACATCTTTTACACACTAACACTGGACACAATGACCAAAACCTGACACTCGTGCCCCAAACCCTTAAACCAGGTCTGCAAAAACGCAAACATGCTTTCTGCTTTTCACTCAGACTACAATTCTAAATTCACCATTTTTGCACAGCTTTACACAAGATTCTGTACATTTGGTACAATCTTCATAATTTAAATCTCTTGTATTCACATGGAACGTTCTGTGATTCCAAATGCTAAACTGAAATTACCAGTTTGTCACATTTACTACTCACAGGTACAAACACTAGTTGCTAAATTGTTCAATTACGAATCAGAGCAGAGGGCCAAAGATAAGGTGTCATGTTTTGGAATGGGTGGCAACATTGCAGTGTGAGGAAGAGGGAGAGGAAAGGTGAGGGTAAAAAGAAGAGGAGGGGGAGGAAGACAAAGAGTTAGGAGAGCAAACATCTGAGATGAGATCTGGGCCACTTTGGTTGACCATGTGGACAACTATATGGTTTGACAATGAGGGAGGCTGGGCAAAGTGTACAGCCTAACAGCCTGAGCCCCTTCACTATAGCTTTTATTGTCCACACTTTCAAAATGAGAATAGGTAATGCTACCTTTTTCCTGTAATACTACATATGCACACGGTATTCAATGATTACTGTACAGTATAATACACTATTGCAAGTGGACCATAGTACTGTAAACAGCAAGTATGTCCTATGTATCATATGAAATGGAGTTGGGAATTCCTATTTTCTCAATGGAAATGTATGTTTACTGAATAGTATGTTTTCTGTTACAGTAGGATTTACAGTATTTGAATATATTTGTGCATTTTACAGAACTGAAAGACTGCCAGGCCATGGTTGTAGAGACCTGAGCAGGAGATTTGTGAACATGGTACTGGCAAGCAATGCCATTAGACTGTGTTTGATGAAATATATACACTGTTTTGTTATGTATTGTATTTCTGTGTTCATGTATGAGTAGGTAACATGATAATATTTTACAACAGGTGTAACTGTTGTAACCGGAAAATGCAAAAGGCATACGCCTACTGATAAGATATTGATAGTAGTGTTTTTCATTGAGCAGTGTGTAGTTAGTTGTTAGAAATATGTATTCACACTTGAGTGTCATTTTGATGCAAAATTCCATTTTACAAAGAGATAACAGTTTTGAATGCAGTGTTTCGTTGTGCAAGAGATTTGTGGAGTTTGGCCTTTTGCGTTAGTGTTTTGGTGTTCAGAGTTTTGAGAAAATTAGCCTTAGTTTCAGGAAATGTGTATAAGCAATTTTCAAAAAACTGCAACACTTTTTTACTGTAGTATTATGGTACATTTTATATCCTTTTCTCCTCAAGAAACTAGGTTCTTCGCACACCTGTACCAGGAGACAGGTGTGTATAGTAGAGGACTTGGAAGCTGACAGAACATGCGAAGAGACTCCTGCACACTCCTGAGATGCAATTAAAACATTTTATTGAAAAATTGCAACGTTTCGGTTCTGAGACCGAGGTCAGGCTCTGCACGTCTTTCGACTAGTCTCTCCACTAGTCTCTAGTATCCATCACCGTCTCGAGTAGTATTCGCTATTTTTTTTTATTTATTTAGCTTTTATTTTACTAGGAAGTCCCATTGAGATTCAAAATCTCTTTTCCAAGGGAGACCTGGCCAAGAAATGGCAGCAGGGGTTACACAATAAAAAGTACAAAACAGTAGAAAATAAATAGTAAAATATGTAAAATAAAAAAAGATCACAATTTAGATCAGAAACAGGAGCATAAGACTGTGGATATTTTGTTTGAACTGATTTAGGGGAATAAAATGTCAAGCTGGAGCTTTAACTGGAGATTGTTCCAGGACGAGGGTGCAAAGTAATTAAATGCCTTTTCACCAAAAACAGTTCTGATTCTGGGAACTTTAAGAAGAATGCAGCACTGATCATAGACTATATAATAGGCATTGGTGGATATTTGGAGAATGGTCAAATAAGAAAGCAGTTTACCAATGGCTTTGCAAATAAAAATGTACCAGTTTATCAATCTTCTGGTGGCTGATACAGGACACAGTGAGTTAATGGTCTGAGGTTAGTGATAAAACGTAAAGCTGAGTGGTAGAGGGAATCAAGAGTGTGAAGTGTGGAGATGAGCGTGCATAAAAAATAATGTTGCGGTAATCTAAGACTGGCATTACGGTAGAGGAAACTAGTCTTTTCCTGGTGTACTGAGAAAAGCAGAATTTGTTTCAAAAAGAAGCAACCAAGCATGACTTTGAGTTTGAGTTTTTTTTTCAATTCGCTAATGTGCTCTTTGAAATTAAGATCCTTATCCAGCCAGACTCCCAGGTACTTGGAGCTTGTAACATGTTCAATGTGCATGTAATTTGCTGCCATAATGGGCTGAGTTGTGGGAGTAAGGGATTTTGACCATGAGCTTGGTCTTGTCAGAATTCAGCACAAGTCAGAGTTTAATTCAATTTTCCTGCAGGGTGTTAAAAGACTGGAGTTTAGATAGAGCGCTGACTGAGGAGGGGGCAATTGCATAAAGAACAGTGTCATCTGCATAAAAGAGATGCCAGCATCAAGATTGTTTATATAAACACTGAAGAGGATGGGAGGCAGAATCGAGCCCTGAGGAACACCATTTTTAACATTTAAAAAACTGGACTTCAGACTATCAATGAAGACACACTGCTTCCTGTTTGAAAGATATTGTTTAAAGGTCCCATATTCTACACTTTCCAGTGTTTTATTTTATGTCTTGAGGTCCATTCAAAGCTGTTTGTGTGGTGTGATGTATCAAAAACACCAAAGACACGGCAGCTACAGACAGCGACAGGTAGGAAAAAAAACCACTTTGTTAGTCTATTATTTCTTACAAAAATAATAATGAGCGAACCTTTGTGACGCCACAAAGTTACGGAAGTCCAAACGGCTCGTTTAGAGGCTCGCTTTTCTAATATGGATTGTGTGGATTTAGTTGGCTGTCTTGCATCTTGATACTTTTGCGATGTTTAGATAGCACATCCAACTCCTTTATAATCAAAGAGGCAATTATTTTGAAAATCGCCATACGGACAAATATTAGAAGAAGTGAAATTATCTACTGAGACCATAATCTTTTGTCTAAAAAAATTATTGACTTTATATTTTGAGTGAGAAGTTGGGCTGTGGTCCCATAGACATGAATGGAGTTTGGGCGGGATTTAGAGTCTTTTTGGAGCCAACCCTAGCGGACGTTAGAGGAACTGTAGCTTTCAACCACTTCCTTATTGGCTTCAAAATTCACCCGTGGTTTTGGCCGCTTGGTTTCAACTGAGATTTCATGAGGCTCTCCAGGGTTTTTGCCAGGGCAGATAATTTAGAAATGGGTCTGTAGTTATTCAATTTTGAAGGATCTCCACCATTGTGCAGTGGCAGAATGTGAGCCATTTTCGAGATAGAAGTTAGTTTGGATTGTGAATCGTGAATTGAATTGAATGTGAGTTAGTAGCATTGCAATTATGTCAGCCGCAGTTTTTAACAGACGAGGTGTTTAGCTTGTTGTTAGCAAAAATATTGCTTACAATGGAATACAATGTATGTAAAAAAAGTTATATAGTCTTCTTATATCTTGACTGTCAACAACCTTCTCCGTCTGCTGCTTTGATGTTGAGAGAGGGAATCCCACCACCAGGTGATGCAAATTATATGTGCCCAAGTGTTTAGCTTGTTGCTAGCAAAAATACTGCTTAGACTAGAAACGGTTACAGAAATCAACTGACCCAGTGCCATTAGAGAGATATACATAGGTAAAAATGGACCAACTTTGAAAACCATGCATGACTGTGACAGGGACAATTATTTGAAAACCCCATTCATTTTCCCCATAGAGAGATCGACGTCATTCAACCTACAAGATCTACTGAGGCTGGGTCCCCCTAGTGGGGAGTTCTGACACTCTCCACAAGTCTCTGCCAGTCTTTCCGCTTGTTTCTCCGGTAGTCTCTCTGCTAGTCGCCCTTATAGTCTCTCCACCACTCTACACTAGTCTTTCCATGTATTTCTCCACTAGTCTCTCTGCTACTTTCTACTAGTCTTTGCTAGTCTCTTCAGTAGTCTCTCTGCTTACGACTAGTTTCCCCTAGTCTATCTGCTTATCTCCACTTGTGTCTGCTAGTCCATGGACTGTGGAATGCATCTCCACAAGTAGGGGCCATAAAGTCAACTCACCCAGAGAGACATATTGCCATTGAGTTTAGTGCGTACTGCACAGGCTTCTACTAAACTTATTTAGCCTATATCTAGCCCATAAAGTCTCCACAGAAAACCCGGAAAATAATGCTAATGAAAAATGAATAACAGAGATTCACTGCTCCTGAAAACTTCCCATTAAAGTGCATTAGCGGTGATTCTCAACTTTTTTCATATCAAGGACCCCTAATTTAGTCCACATTAGGGCCACAGACCCCCATTTGATGAGATTTTTTTTCTCTCTGACCCACATCTGAGAATATTTGTATTGTTAGATATGATTTTGTCCAGAATTCCACGACTATCTGTATTGTAGGTAGAGAGATAACAGTGAAACTATGATCAAAATGGTCATTCTTCTACATTCTCTACTTGTGTTAACTTCATGTAAATGAAATAATGGTGAAGTTTAACAATTCATTTGCTGGGGACCCCCTGGAACCCCTCCAAGGACCCCTGGTGGTCCCCGGACCCCATGTTGAGAACCACTGGTATTGGAAACTGTAGCATGCTCTGCTTTTGAAATAATTGGTTTGATTTATGTAACTTATGCTGCCTATTATCTACTATTTTTTTCAGCTGACTGGTGACTTTCAAGTTGATGGGTGCATAGTTAGCCAATGAAAAAAAAAAAAACATCTAGAATGTGTCACTATTAGGTATTGTAGAGCAGGGGCGGACTTAGTGATTTGGGGGCCCTGGGCAAAGGCAAACATGGGGCCCCCTGAATCCCAACATTCACCCTTTTTTTTATATAATTTATTCTCTCCTCTTATACACTTTACAGTATTATCTCTTTAATCGTTTTTCTTTATTTATCTTATCCTGTATTTCTTATCTAATGTCTTATATACCTTCTATTTTCCACCACTTGCTAAGTTCTTTGCATCTTGCAGAAAATGGTGCAGTGGCAAAGCAAAATAAGGTTTAAGTCAAGAGGCAATATTGCGCTAGAAGTTGGAATTACCACTATAACCTGACATAAGATTAAAACATTTTTATTGTAACAAAAAGAGGGTTTCTTTTTAGTGTGTCTGTTTCTTTTAAACTGATGAGAAATATGTTTATTTAACTTGTATTCTAGTATATTGTGGGGCCCTCTGGCTGCTGGGGCCTAAGGTAGTCGCCTACCTTTGCCTAATGGTAAGACCGGCCCTGTTGTAGAGCAACAGAGGGACCAACAGAGTCTCTGCTAGTCTCTCTGCTAGTCTCCAGGGTCAATGAAAGGCTAGCTTTTTCAATGGCTGTCTGGATTGTTGGTGGCTGGCTGTAATTGTAAACGCCAGACAAGCCCCTCTCCCCCCCCCCTCCGCCATTGTCACCAGCCAGCCAGCCTCTCTCCCTCCCCCACGGCTGGCTGGCTGGCTGAGGAGGAGGAGGAGTGTCAAAGCCAGCCCACATCCCACAGCACTGAACAGTCGGCTATTCTTCTGAATGAACCGGAGGGGAGCGCACCGGGGGGAAAAAAAAAAAATATCAATACAGTATCTCAAGATGTGGGCGATCTATTTTCCACACGGAACTGCAGACATGTATCCAGGGAAGAGCAGAATGTCGTGATGGAGGATGTGTATGAAGGCTAGGGGCCGGCGCTGACAGCAGGCTGCTGGACCAGTCGTCCCCTCCGCTCCTCGGCTGGCGGCTGGCAGCTCAAGCTCCCCCGGCGTCCCGTTACTCCCAGCCCCATGCAAAACAGAACGGTCCCGGGAAGCTCCAGCAACACAAACTCCAATGTTTTTTGCTCCTGCAATTGCACCGGATCCCAGCCACAGGGCATGGATATATGTAAGTCATCCGCTTTTGGTGTTATTCGAGCTGTTTTTGGGCACAAATCTGTCCGGTTTTGCGCATTTCCGGGCGAGCTAAAGCGCGTCAATGTACGGTAATTGGTTTATCCCCAGACTCCGCTGCGTTGTAACGGCATAACTGTTAACTCTGTCGAGCTCTTGTGTTTAATCCGGTTCGAAAATGCGCTGAATTAATATCTGAGCTGAGACATATCTGGTGTAAAATCATTTAGGATAGGCTGAAGCCACTGGGAGTTTGGAAAGCCCAGCCATCGCGACGGCCGTGGCTCTCCGGCTGTAGCCCCACTGGTTTTCGAGGCCGGATTAATTCTCGGCTGCAATTTAACTGTCTGTGAGCATGGCTGGTCACAATATGTCATATTTATGTGGAGTTGTATGCTTATCGGTGTCTTTTTACGGCTACAGTTGAGTAATGCATCCCGGCCTATAAAATGCGGTTACAGCTGGAGGATAGGGGAGAGAGATAAGCTTGGCTAAGTTGGCATACTCCTACTAATGAGGCGGCTCAGAGTTGGCTAGACGTAGGCTACAGTAGACTGCGGTAGGTTAGTTTTTTTGGCCCTGTTTGGCCCAGTTCGGCCTGTCTGCTGTCTGTGCGGACAGGCTGATAGATCAGGCCTCCACCCTCCCCCACATCACCTCACCTCCCACCGCCAGGCTGCTGCCAGACAGCCCGGTCCCAGCAGGACAAAGACGGTAATGGAAACCAGTGGGGCCTCACTGGTGACAAATGGCCAAATGTATTGTCATATTCAGATGAGAGCAGACTGGTCCAGACTACTCCATCTGGCTGCTGGAGACCGCAGGCTCCGTGCAAGGCGCCGCGCACTAACTCACTTTTCTGTTCACTTTGTTTTCATTAATAATTGATTTGATTAATAATGTGTCCCCAATAAATGATGCCTTTAAATTGGTCTTGTTACAGCTGTTAATGTAATAATTTACTGTTAATAAACCAAATCAAATTGCAGCAATAGTGTAGTAATCCTAATGTCAGAAATTTCCCATTAATAAACAAATTAATAAATAAACGAATTAAACTTTTCGTGTTAACATAATAATTATTACGTTATTGTGTTTTATTACATTATCAAGATGGGTGATATTGCCAGTTTCCATAAATAAACAAATTAAATAAATAAAACTGGACTGATAATGTAATAATAGTTCACATTTAATACACAGCTGTCACCTTGATTATGACAGTATGTTGGGCCGCTGGAGTGCAAAACACCAAAGCAATGAGAATTTATCACCAAAATCAAGAAAAACAAGAATCTTGTGGATTTTCACGTTAAAATATTGAATAATTTTCGAACCAAAAAAAAGTACAGAGTTTAAGTCTATCTTAGAACATTATAGTTTTCCAACTTTGCTGAGTTGTAGGAAGTGTGAGAAGGAACAACTTCAAGTTACTGAACAACAACTTGAAGTTGCTGATGATTATGGCCTTCAGTCTCATCATAAAGATGTTTTTGCTCGGCGGTGTTGGCCTGTACTGTGTAGCTCAGTGGTTCTCAACGTGGGGTCCGTGGACCACCAGGGGTCCATCAGGGGGTTCCCACGCAAATTGATGAATTGTTAAACTTCAGCATTATTTTATTTACAAGAAGTTAACACAATTAGAGAATGTAGAAGAATGACTGTTGTGAATGTCTCTACCTACAATACAGATAGTCATGGAATTCTGGACAAAATCATATCTAACAATAAAAATATTCGCATATTTGGGTCTGAGACACAAAATCTCATCAAATGGGGGTCCGAGGCCCAAATGTGGACTAAATTAGGGGTCCTTGATATGAAAAAGGTTGAGAATCACTGGTCTAGCTGAACACAGGCATAGCTGCCTTCCAATGGCAACTCATCACTCTCACTCCTATAGCAGATGGCTGGGAGGGACATGGAGGACTTCTGTCTTGCTGTAGCAATGTTACGGCGCTATTCTAGAAAATTCTCATCCATCTGTCTTGTATAGTGAGATGTATTAGGTAGGTATATGTGTGCACTGAAGACCCACTACATGCTTATTTTAGTCAGAAGCTCTTATCTGCCAAAAGCCTGCTAGCTGGCAGCCATTTTCAGAGAGAATATAAGGCTATTTATAGACTGGTGTTGAGAGAGAAAGGTAGAAGAAATATCTCAATATCTCTGTTATTTGGTTGTGAAGTTGTTACGACAGTATTTAGGCAGACGGATCCATGCAGGCTTTCCTCCGACGAAACCCACGATCAAACACCACACTGTGAAACAGTTTTTCAAAGACTGGGTGAGGATCCAAAGTTGGGTTGCAGGAATATAAAAGGGCTACTAAAGAAAGTAGGGCTGCAACTAACGATTATTTTCATTGTCGATTAATCTGTCGATTATTTTCTCGATTAATCGATTAGTTGTTTGGTCTATAAAATGTCAGAAAATGGTGAAAAATGTGGATCAGTGTTTCCCAAAGCCCAAGATGACGTCCTCAAATGTCTTGTTTTGTCCACAACCCAAAGATATTCAGTTTACTGTCATAGAGGAGGAAAGAAACCAGAAAATATTCACATTTAAGAAGCTGGAATCAGAGAAATTTGACTTATTTTTCTTTAAAAATTACTCAAACCGATTAATCGATTATCAAAATAGTTGGCAATTAATTTAATAGTTGACAACTAATCGATTAATCGATTAATCGTTGCATCTCTAAAAGAAAGTGGCTTAGATTTTTAATATCTGAAAATAAATGTTCATTTTTAAATCATTCATTCATTCATTCATATTTCAAATGTCATATGTCAAAAGTATTGCTCTAAACCGTCCTCCTTTCCCCATGTTTGTCAAGTCGGCACCGCCAAAGATTGTAAAACAAGCAAGATTACCTTGTAGGGAACAGCTTGTACACTGACCCACAATGTATATAGAATCCGAGAAAGGTGATGATTTACTTCCACAGCTCAGCAATCATAGTTTTAGAACATCTTTGACACTGGAGTTCAGCTGCTGCTTGTGTTTTCTAAGTTGTATGGTACAATCTGTGCATACTGGCGGCTCCAATAGGCAGCAAGTGGTAACTGTTTGAATTTTGAAGCCTTCATTACCTAGAAATCCTGTAAGGTGACTTCGGTGAACCGCACACTGCCTCTTTTTCCGTCCTGTTTTTGTGTTTAGCTGATGCACTTGCACCTTTTTAGGTTCATCACTATGCATTTGTGTTGATACATTTATTATTTTGGCTAGATTTTTGTCCAGCTAACTCTCAGCAGTGTGTGGACTATGTACGACTTTTTTGGCGCGGCATTCTTCAACGTTTTTTCAAAATTACTTCCTTTGACGTAACCTGATGCATTGAATTTCTTATTCTGATGCTCATAAAACGCGCATTTTCCAGTTCTGATTTTTTCACTTCCTGTGTGGAGAAGATTTCCCACCAGTGACCATACCGACACCAGAGCTTAATTGGGGCAAATAGCAATCTACAGCATCTCCATTAGATGCTACATTGTTTTTTACCTAAAAAATCTTATGCATAGTGCAGCTTCAAATCAAAGGAGTTCTCCAGACAGACTGCATGGTCCACTGAAAAGTGAAAATGTGAAAAGTCTGCTCTTAACTCTTTGTTGCCATTGGAAAATGCATAGTTTGCTAGATGATTAGGGCTGGGCAATATATCGATATTATATTGATATCGTGATATGAGACTAGATATCATCTTAGATTTTGGATATCGTAATATGGCATAAGTGTTGTCTTTTCCTGGTTTTAAAGGCTGCATTACAGTAAAGTGATGTCATTTTCTGAAATTACCAGACTGTTCTAGCTGTTCTATTATTTGCCTTTACCCACTTAGTCATTATATCCACATTACTGATGATTATTTATCAAAAATCTCATTGTGTAAATATTTTGTGGAAGCACCAATAGTCATCCCTACAATATTGTCGCAATATCGATATCGAGGTATTAGGTCAAAAATATCGTGATATTTGATTTTGTCCATATCGCCCAGCCCTATTGATGATGATGAAGCTGCTGATCAACGTGAACCATAATCAGGAAGATAAGCGTGTAATGATGATTGTAAGCAAAGTTGTCTTTATGATGTTTGTCATAAAAGAAACTGCTTCAGTGCAAAGTAAGGAATTTCATGTACAGTCCACTTCCTGTTTATTTGCACTGGGGACATAATGACCCAAAAGACCCAAAAAATAAAGCATGGGTCTTTTTTCTCTGCATAAGGCTGAATGAATGAATGAGTAATGGATAGCGCCTGTTCCTGGCATGTAGTTTCAGAACTGTCTCAGGTTTGCCCACTCACCCCTTTTTGAAGCATGTCTGTGTGATGACAGTGCGTATTGTCTGATGTCCTCATAAAACAAGCAGATCAATAAGAATCCACGAGGGATGGGACGATATGCTTATCGATAGGATTCGATACGCGATATGGGCTTCACGATTCAATACAGCCACGATACAATGTAATAAATAACAGTTCAATGATAAAGTCTGAGTTTGCAGAATTCTGTTTATTTCTGAGACACAAATCTTTCTAGCGGTGGCACTGGGTTTAGAATGTAAACAACAATTTAAAAATGTAATTACAAAGTGCAAATAATATAATTTGGATGGAGAGCTTGTGAAATTGTGATGGGCAAGCCGTCTCATTTGTGATTGCTACAGCAGAACGACATGGAGATAATATCGCGATTCATTTTTCTGCCCCACGATGCGTATTGTCACATTTGTGTATTGTGATATATTGAATTTCAATATATTGTCCTGTCCCTGCCAAACTATCTGCCCTTTGCCTCTTCCATCCTTTCCCTCTTTTCTCTCCTAAATGCTGTTTCAGAGGCTTTTCAACCCCAACAAGAAGAAAATTCACAAAATGTAAAAAATGTAATGTAAAAAAAGATTATTTACTATGCAAAGAATGAGTGCCTCATTTAAAAAATTATGTTGTGAAAATTGACACATTTAAAGATATTGAATATTGGCACAAAGTATCATCTATAGGCAGCTTAAATCCAAAAATGTCTATCAGTATCAGCCTTCAAAAACATACTTTCCATCCTTTCCCTTCTTTCCATCTTTTCCATCCGTTGTCTCCTTTTCATCCTCTCCTATTCATTCTTTCATCCATGATCTCCTTTCAATCCTTTCTCTTCTCCTTCCCATTCTATTCTTTCCATCCTCCCTCCTTCCTAACCTTTCTCTCCTTTCCATTCTTTCTCCCCTGTCTCTCCTTTCCATCCCTTCTCTCTTTTCTCTTCTTTCCATCCTCCCCATCCTAACCCCTCTATCTTCTCCCTCTCTGTCCTCCTCCCTTGTTTCCAAGCAGAGGAGGCTCATAGTTCCAGCCCAGCAGTAATGTAGACCGTGTGTGTGTGTGTGTGCGTGTGTGTGTGTGTGTGTGTGTGTGTGGTTCGGGGGGGGGGGGGGGGATAATATCAGCTGTCAGACCAAGGAGAACAATGGAGGGGAGGAGGGGGATAGAAGAAAGGAAGAAAAGATGATAGGAAAGGTGAGAGGGGAGGAGAGATGGAGACAGTGGAATGGAGAATGGGAAAATGAGAGAAGACACTCGCTCTGTTTCCAAATGCCAAGAGAATCATACGCAAACTTTTGAAATGTGAACATAAAATGCAAATTAGGTACGTTTTCATCAGCTGAACTGAAGAATTAAATTTCCTGCATGTCAAAAAATGAGAAAAATGCAAAGAGTTTCTCAAGAATTGATTAGTATTGTGTAAGTTATTGTTTTTTCATGTCAACTAATTAGGGCTGGGCGATATGGTTGAAACCAGTATCATGATAATCATAAGGATTTTTCTCAATATCAATATATATCACGATATGGTTCATGTGTGCAAAATCACATTAAATAATCAAATTAATGTTCATCTCATTGAACCGAATGGTAATGTTAGGTGTGATGTCAAACAAAACAGAAATATTCAAATAATATTCCTACCATACCTCATTTTATGAGAGTTTTTAAGTCAAATTTGCTTGTCATCATCAATTCAGACAGCAGAAATGTGTGTCACAATATCAAAATATCTTCATATCATCACGATATGATTCCACTGAAAGACGATAAACGATAATATTGAATTATCGCCCAGACCTACAACTAATGTTGGTCATATTTCATGCTTTCATCTTAAGACAAAAACAAAGAAGTGTACTTGGTGATATTCTGTACCAGCCAACAATCATAAAACCACAATGGAGACTCCATGTTAGAAACAACACATTAGAAGTGATATTCTAATGTATCAACTACCAGGGATGGGAAGATATATCGAAATTCAACATACGTGTGGTGGGCCAGAAAAATGAATGGTGATATATCTCCATGTCATTCTGCTGTAGTAATCACAAATGAGACGGCTTGACCATCACAGTTTCACAAGCTCTCCATCCAAATTATATCATTTGCACTTTGTAATGACATTTTTATATTGTTGTAAGGCTGGACGATATGGACAAAATCAAATATCACAATATTTTTGACCAAATACCTCAATATCGATATTGCAACAACATTGTAGGGATGACTATTGGTGCTTTCACAAAATATTTACACAATGAGATTTTTGATAAATAATCATCAGTAATGTGGATATAATGACTAAGTGGGTAAAGGCAAATAATAGAACAGCTAGAACAGTCTGGTAAGTTCAGAAAATGACATCACTTTACTGTAATGCAGCCTTTAAAACCAGGAAAAGACACTTATGCCACATCACGATATTACGATATCCAAAATCTAAGACGATATCTAGTCTCATTTCACGATATCGATATATTGCCCAGCCCTATATTGTTGTTTATATTCTAGCAGCCAATGCCATTGCTAGAGAGATTTGTGTCTCAGAAATGAACAGAATTTTGTCACGCTTTGGTGACATTAAACTGTTATTTATTACATTGTATCGTGTTTGTATTGAATCATGAACCTCATATCGTGCATCGAACTGTATTGTGAGATAAGTATATCGTCCCATCCCTACTAATTAGTTAGCATTAATCAAAAATAAACAAAAAAAATCAATACAATGAGTTTAGAGCTTACCATAGACTCGTTCTCCAAACATCATTTTGTCATCCTTCAAGTAAAAGTTGTAAAGAACTGGGAAGCTTTGAATGACTGTAATCAACTTCTCGCCCTTTTCCCACTGGCCAGGCAGAACTATTCATGAAACAAAACCTCATTGGTAGGGAAACAAGGGCTTCTGGTGTACTTGTTTAAAGTGTTACTTGCAATGTGAACTCACCGCTAGTGTTTTAGGCCAAATATCAGCCTGATACAGGGTTCCTACGCAGGTCTGGAAAGTCTGGAAAAGTATTAAAAATGAATTTGATCATTTCCAGGTCTTGAATAGTTCGGGAATTTTAAAAAAATGTCTGGAAAAGTACGGAAAATGTTGCGGTTCAGGTCTGATACACACATAATTCTAGCTTTTATGTTGTTGTAGACCCACTTTGAGTCCACGGTTTTTGTTGATGTGAAGAATAATGTTCAGATAGAGGGACGCTCTTATTACCCAGCCGCTGTCAGCATGCATTATATCAAATACCCACCAAAATCAAATCCAGTCAAGAACATAGGGTCTGGGAAAAATATGGAATTTGAAAATGGAAACCGTGTAGGAACCCTGCCAATCATCTCACATATTCTGATATTTGTGGCTGTGAAGAACAATCTTCATCTATACAGTGATATGACCTAGTGAGCAGGGGCAAGATGTCTATCTGCGTAAATCATATTGAACACCAGGCAAAATCTTCAAAACAAATCAAGGTCTGGAAAAAGGATGGAATTTTTGAATTGAAAATGTGTAGGAACCTTGCTGATAGCAATGTGTAAGTATTTCAATTGAAGAGTGAAATCCTCCAGTCCACCAATCCGTGGACAAACAGTCTTCTACTGTCGGCCACTGAGCAGCTCCACTGGGGCAGTTGGGGGTTCAGTGCCTTGCTCAAGGGCACTTAGACCGTAGTTGTTGAGAGAGGGGAGAGCATTACTCGTTCACTTTCGCCATCCGGTCTGATTCGAACCAGAGACCTACCAGTCTGCTGTAAAAAAAAAAATCTCCAGGCTTTGTTATCTGGATGCACCGTCCCCTCTCCTCCCCCATTTAGCAATATGCTAAACTAGTTGTGTGGGGGTCGTGTGTGTGTGGGGGTGTGTGACCCCATGCTTATTTGTGTGCATTGCCCTCTGCCAGTAGCAGCTGAGGTCCCTATAGTGAGCCAGCCTTGACATTGGCCATGTTTCCCCTGTATGTGTGTGTGTATGTGTGAGTGTGTGTTCCATCCATAAATGACTAACTCCCCCAAGGGAGCTGCTGGGCAGATTTGTAGTCTGTCCCATGGTAGGGGCTGTCTCAGTGTGTGTGTGTGTGTGTGTGTGTGTGTATGTGTGAGGGGGTTATCTGGCTGTTTATAGATTCAGTGTGTGTTATGGTGCATCAGTCTGAGGTCTGGGTCTCGCCTGCTTTGTCTAAAAGACCTACAAGCTGATTGTATTGGGTTGGTTGGTAGTTGAGCAGCTCTACATTCCCTTCTATAGAAAACACTACTGGATACTGGATGCTGAAGACGGCTTCCAGGTTGGAAAGTAGGGATGTGAATAAGGTTGTGTTCATACCCAGCATCTGGAGTGTTTACTCCAGTTTTCTGGAGTGTTTCTGGAGTGTTTACGTTAGTTTTGGCCAGCTGAGAACAATGCCATTCAATCTCAGAATAATGGCACACAGACGCCTGAAAATGCAGGTCTAGCAAGAGAACTGTGGTGCGGTTTGTTAGGAGTGAGAACATGAACTTTTGCACTCTGGTTCAGACCAAAGAAAACCAACTAGAGGTGTGATCGCACTAGGGCTGAACAATTAATCGAAATTTTATCGAAATCGCAATATGGCCTACTGCAATTTTCAAATCGCAGGAGGCGCAATATTTGTTAAAGGCGAAATTGTGTCAAAATAGCATTTTAAAGTAAATATTGTGGTGCTGCAGAGATGTCCTGGCCTACACATCATATTCTACAGACTTAAGAAAACATCTTTGTTTGGTACAGATCCCCGCAAAAATCCCAGCATAATCATTTTAATACGTTTTTCAATGAAAATGAGAATAATGATGTAAAAATTATCATTCCCTCTAATATTGCAAATCATATTGCAATTGCAATATCAGTCAAAATAATCGCAATTAGATATTTTTTCAAAATTGTTGAGTCCTAGATCACACCCTAAGTCAATGCGATGTATATCAGTTAAACCCCTTGCAATCTCCAGCCCTGTGACTTAGCAGTATCATATAAATGGAATTACAGCCCAAAGTCTACTGAGTGTTTCTGATGCTGAACAAGACCAGGCTGAAAAGCATCCAGAGATTGGCAGAGATGAGAAGGGAAATACTGAAATGTGGACTGACAGACTGAACGGTATGGAGAACGTCTGACAGGAGAACCTGTGCTTTCTTGTCTGGTTTTTATTCTTGTCTTTATTTATCAGGGGGGAAGGTGGGTGGAGAGGAGGGCCGACGAGCCGACCAGACAGGCACTACAGATGCTAGACACACACGCACATACACACACACACATACACCAACAAGGTCATTACCAATGCACCAGACTCCTCATTATGAGCCGCCTGCTGTCCCGGCTCCGCCCCTCCCCAGGGTCAGGGGTGAAAGGTCAAGGCCTGTCAGTCATGGCGAGTCATTCAGCCTTTGTCTCTCTCTCTCTCTTTGTAGACACAGCGGATATCAAACGTCTACACACGCTTTCCAATTTTCTAGGTTTTATTGCCTTAATTTAGGCCTGAAATCAAAACCCATTGAATCAGACATTTCACCTTCATTTAAATACTGTATCATAACCATCCAAATTGAGGTAAAAACAAAAAGCTACACATTTCTGACAATATTAAAAATAGACAACTAAAATACCTTGGTCGCATAAGTGTGAACACCCCTATTGTGGTAATATTTAATTAATCACATTGCAAAGCACAAAGCCTTTATGAGATACCTTTATGAGACATCAGATAAAGTGATTCTCAGTAGATCAATTACAAACCAGGATGTCACTGTAGGTCAGTGTGCAGAGACAAGCATGGACAACAAAGGGCTAACACCAAATACAAATCCGATTTTTGAAAGGTTCAAATTTAGGAGAGGGAAATAAAACCATTTCCAAGTCCTCAAACAGGCCTTGAACAGTGAAGACTATAATGAAGAAGTGGAGGAAACATGGCAGCAGCAGGACCTTGCCTAGGTCAATCCCTGTTAAGATGGATGACTGACATGGAGGAAGCTCATCAGTGACGCCAGGAGGGACATAGCAACCTTAAAACAAGTGCAGGACTGGATGGGAGAGTCTGGACACTCCATGCATGTAACAACTATTGATTCTGGCAAGACGCAAGCCACTTCTCACTGAAAACAACAGCCAGTGCATTTTATGAAGATGACACAGTCAATTCCCCGAAACCATGTGGAAAATGTCCTCTGGTCTGATGAGACCAAGGTAGAAAAATGTGCTAACCTTCTGCAAAAAACTCAAGTTAAACAAGAATTTCATCTTTCAACATGAAAACAGCCAAATAAGCAAAGGAATGACTGAAAAAAGCAAGATCAGTATCCTGGACTGGCCCAGTCAGAGCCTGGACCTTTGATCTTATAGAACAGTGATTCTCAAACTTTTTCATATTAAGGACCCCTAATTTAGTCCACATTAGGGCCACGGACCCCCTATTTGATGAGATTTTGTCTCTCAGACCCAAATCTGAGAATATTTTTTATTGTTAGATATGATTTTGTCCAGAAATATGTGACTATCTGCATTGTAGATAGTCATAGAGAGAGATAACAGTCATAGAGAGATAACAGTGAAACTATGATCAATACAATCATCCTTCTACATTCTCTAATTGTGTTAACTTCTAGTAAATGAAATAATGCTGAAGTTTAACAATTCATCAATTTGCTGGGGACCCCCTGGAACCCCCTCAAGGACCACTGGTGGTCCCCGGACACCACGTTGAGAACCACTGTTATAGAAAATCTGTGTACTGGCCTAAAGACGAGTGTACATAGGTGGTTCCCTTCCAATCTGAGTGAGCCTGAACTCTTCTGCAAAGAAGAATGGCAGGACATTGCTTGGTAGAGAGTTGGTAGAGAATAGTTCAAACAGTCTTACTGCTGTTATCAAAGTAAAAGGTGCTTCTGTTAAGAATTAATGAAAGTGGCACACTTACCCAAGTTCCTCAAGGGATCATTGAAGTATCATTATTGTTTCATCTTATTGTGATGCAAACACCAAGGTGGTTTAGTTTTCCATTTTAATGCATTGCCAGAAATTAGTAGCCTTTTGATTTTTACCTTGATTTGTATTAGTTATTCTTAATTTCAGGAATTAGATGGATTGATGGTGGATGGATGGATGCATGGATGGATGGATGGATGGGTGGATGGTAGACAGTTAGATGGTGGATGGATGGTGGAAGAATGGATGGCTGGTGGATGTATGGATAGATGGATGGATGGGTGGATGGTAGACAGATAGATGGTAGAATGGTGGATGGATGGTGGAAGGATGGATTATGGATGGTGGATGTATGGATAGATGGATGGATGGGTGGATGATGGAGCAAAGTGCAGCAAAGACATGGTCTTCCAGGACTAAAAGCCTCTGTCATGATTACTAGCATTGTTGGACTTCTGAATCTCCAAGCTATTTCAAATATGGATTAACTCTATTCATCATTAGTAGATTACTCTCAGTGTATTTAGGTAATGTCAAAGTCACATCCCTCATGATAGAATTATATTCTAGTCATGTTTCATAACTCTGATATATATATTTTTTTCAAGTTAAATCTGTCCGGTTAACTTCTCCTGGATGACCCAAGGGTTTGTGCCCCTCCCACCCACAGACCCCATTCCCAGCATGCATTGTGTGGGGGTGTTGAAGGTCACCCCCGGCGCCTGACCCTCATTTATTTACCCGTCAGGATGTTGATTGGGTCCCGCTTGTGCTCTCCTAATGCACAATTGCACCACCCCCATACAGCTGCCCTCAACCAGCCCCCCCAGCTCTTAGTCTTTTACTGTATGGAGATCAGTCTGCTCTCATCTACCATCCTCTTGTATCTTTTATCTCTTTTTGTCTCCATTTCAGACACTACTGATCATATTTTGAGTAAACGTTTGCAAGATGTTTGGGATGTATGTGTGTGTTGGTATGGACCTAATTCAAATGTTTGCCATCAACCATATTTGGATTCCTTTTATCAGACCTACGAATGCTGTGTATGCTCTTTTTTCCTCTCATTTGTTTCCTCTTGTCTTTTTTTATCTGTATAGAGATATGTTGTAGTGAATTGATAAAGGGCAGTTTTAGATTGTAAATCTTTTCTGCGTCTGTCGCCTGAACTGATGTGGGTCAGTGTTACAAGACGATGATCTCTGCTAGCTAAGCCTCTTACTCCACTGCTTCCATGAGCTAAAATAGCCTCAGCACAATGCAAGTAGATTTATCCTTCACTTGACTTAAAAAAGGAGTTACGAATGTTAGAGCAATATTGCACTTAGTTTTAACATGGGTATTAATGGGCACTTGACCGCCATGAAAACCAGAATATAAACTAATCACCAAGATTGGATGCAGCTGGATGAGTTTGCAGCATTCAGATTTTTACTTCCCATTCATTTGAACGAGCCACGAAAATAGACTGAAAACTGACATTTAACACATTTGTGAACAGATTCAACAACAGATCCTGCTACTGTGATTTTCAACATATTTTTTAGAACATGATTTCACCAAATAGCATTTTTATTGATAGACAAGAACATAGCGGAGGGATACAAATATACAAATAACTAAACAAAACCTATTTTCAATGTAAAGTCTTTGAGTAGGCTAGTAAGCTAACTAGCTAGCATCACTCGGCTATCCAGCACAGGCAACCTGTGTTGGGTAACATTAGTTGGATAGTTAGCAAACTTTTGTCCTACCTGGTCAAAAATTGATAAAATATATGTAATATTACATTTGTAATTTAAGCAACTTGAGAGTTGGAGTTGGAGTTGAGAGACGATGTTTCATATGCAGATATCTGTTTATAGAGATTAGCCGAAATGTCGTCTGGACCTAAAACACCTACAAAAAGTATTGATGTTTGTTTATTGTGTGGAGAAACGTTCGACTCTCGCGTCTCAAGTTGCTAATCGGACTGTAAACAATGACCAGCGCACGGAAGAGGAAGTCTTGGCCCGGATGTCCGCTGGCTACACCGGAAACCCCGAAATATTGGCCGTCGCCCCCAGAGTCTAATCGTCGTCAGACCGATAGACGATGGGTTCCGAGATTGTGGCATATCCATAAACATTTGTAATTGTATGTATATAAAAGCAACAGTAAGATTTGCATGCTGTCCAGAAAAGAAAATTAAATGAATATACCCCCAAACTAAAGCATACTGTAAAATCTGAAAAAAGGAAGCCAAGGCACTCGTTGGTGTACAAAATTTAAAAAAAGCCTTTATTTTTTTCCGGCTACCCTACATGTTTCAGTGCCTTCATCAGTGATTACTCAGTTGCAGTGCAAAGACAGAAATACACCATGTACAACCCATAATCATTTCATGAATAACCCTATTTTCCTACTGTGCTGTTGGTAGATAGTGATATCTGTTGTGTTACGCATATATAAGCTCCTGCTGCCTGTGAGGCTTGTCAATGAATAGTTTCCAAGGAAGGGTTAGAGAACTCCAACTACCCGTTCCAATTACCCATGTTACCACAGTATGAGGCCAGTGTGTCGCCTTGATGTGTGGGTGGACTTCCTCTTTTCTTGATGCTCCTTTTCCCTCAGGAAGCCAGTCTCTGCTGCATCCAGCTGTGTGAACACCGCCAACTACATCCATCCACAGTACAGTCAAAGGAAAAATCCTCCTCAGATACTCTCACACTGTTAGATATCATCAACCTCTGATGTTCAATGCATTCCGGGAGTAACAAAGCATTGTAATTTCCTTTTAGGTGTACGCAATTTCTACCTCGTCTACCTCTACTTCAGTTAGTGATTTCTGACATTTCCCCAAATGCCTTTCGACAACCCCCAGAGAAGGGGCATGAACTTTCTTTCAACTAGAAGGGCACTCGGAGAGCGCAGACCTCCGCCAAGGTTCGTGCTATTATTGCTTGTTCGTGAGTCGGATCCGGATCCGCTCCAAAATTTAATGGGTTTGTTCTTGGCCCATGCTACATCCTCGTCCATGAAGTTTCCATGAAAATGGCCAGTAGTTTTTCCGTAATCCTGCTAACAGACAAACAGACAAACAAACAAACGGCACTGAAAACATAACCTCCTTGGCGGAGGTAATAACGGATACATGAACCATTGTCACTTAAATAAATGTTGGTATCTATGGATAGCCACTGAGAAGCCTTGTATTTGGCTATAGTACGCCTAAAAAAGTCACATAATTACTCCTCTGTAGTACATTAATGTTCCTCACAGTACAACTTGAGTTGTTTGTGGAAGAATAAGCAAAACTAGATAATTGTGTTCACTTACACATAGATAAAACCAGCATATCGCAGGTGGAAAAAGAATGGACCTGGTATAGCAGCTTAAAATGCCTAAAGTGCTGCAACTGGTTTCCGCAACAAGTTTGGATACGCAAATGTTACGCATGCTGTGTAGTTTTTGGTCAGAATCAATTGGCACTCTCACCACTGTTATCTCCCTATTATTATCTCCAGTGTAGACAATTCAAAATCAGCAACTAAAATCTTCACATATGGGACTAAATCTGATGAAATGGGGGTCTGTGGCATGAAAACATTTGAGAAGACCCGCTCTATAAATCAGCAGTTAAAATAACATTTTAAATGAGGTAGCATGCCTATGTCAATTGGTAATTTTAATTCGCAAATACAAATCTTTGACCCCAGCTCCTGGTAAACTACCATGACTTGACTTGACCCTGATACAATCCATGGCATTTCAACTTTCATTTAGCAGTTCATCACCTACACCTAGCTTTAACACAGCCATGTCTAGTTATAGGACGCTAAGTGTAAGTGGTAAGAGAGTATTGCATTGTGTGTGTGTGTGTGTGTGTGTGTGTGTGTTTAGGTAGGACAGGTGGCGTCTGGTCTTTTTGCTCCTGAGCCCTGGCATACTGATCCTACTCAGCTAACCAGCAGCCTCAATAATTCAGCACTAGTACAGTGTGTGTGTATGTGTGTGTGTGTGTGTGTATGTGGTGGGAGTGTCTAGACGTGTGTCTGGCGCCTGTATCATCCCTACAGCTCTAATACCAGGCCAATGCAGGTTACATAAGGGTTCAGTCGCTCTGTTTGTGTGTGTGTGTGTGTGTGTGTGTGTCTGTGCATGTGTGTGTGTGTTTGTTGACAGACAGATTGATGCAACACTGCTACCGGCATGGGTTATCCAGCTCGCCTTGACCTGGAATACAGATTAAGCTGATTGGTTGCAGTGTGTGTGTGTGTATGTGTGTGTACGTGTGTTTGTGTATGTGTGTGTGCATATGAATCTTTTTGTCCATCTGTTGAGATAAAGTTGAGATAATCGGGGACTACAATCTAAAACTTCCATTTGGAAATCCCATTTGTACAGAACATGACTTAAAGAAATACAGCGAGTGTTTCTCTTTTGCTGCTCACACAACTCACAATAGGGCTGGGCGGTACTGACAGAATCAAATATCACAATATTTTAGACCGAATACCTTGATATCGATAATGTGACGATATTTTGAGAAAGAACATTTTGAAAATGAGTAATGATCATTAGTAATCAGTAGTGTGTAATCAGTAATAAGTGGATATAATGAGCAGGTAAAGCCAATCATCATTCATTTTACTCAGGCAGAACAGGCTAATAAGTTCAGAAAATTGTATCTTTTATCTTATTTATTTTAATTTGTATCTATACTGTAACACAGCCTTCAAGACCAGGAAGAAGTAACATTGAAGTTTTTTTTTTACAATATTTTACAACATTGCAAAAAAAAAAAAAAAAAAAAAAAAAACACCATATGACATTCCATTTACATTAAATGGAAATGTATTTATATGAAAGTTTCACAGATTATTGGTTGAACATGTAAAAAATAAAAAAAACAGATAAAAAAAAACAAGAATAACAGTAAGATTAAATAAACTAATAAACTAATGAACTAATAAACATAATCTAACAAACAATAAACCTATACAACAAGCTCAATAAACAAATTCTCATAAACAACACAAATTAAATATTATTTATTATTTATTTGCCATTATTATTATTATTATTTATTAATTATGTTCGAAAAGGAGTAGGAAGAAGTATACACTTATATTTTTCCTACCCTTTTCTCAACTACTCATCCATAAACTCTTATATACAATTATTACTTTAAGTAAAAAAAGTACAGCATTTTAGAGAATTTTGTGGGGGTGTTTTTGAGTGTTTTTTTGTGCTTGTGTGTGTCTGTGTGTGTGTGTGTGTGTGCGCGCGCGTACTCTACAGGAGGGTTGTGTGTGAGCAGTTCTCTATCTTCTCCCGCGCACGTAGATCCAGATGGCCTCTGATTGGCTGCTATCTGCTTCCTGTCAGCCTCATCTGTTTCCTCTCTGAAGCAGCTGACCGGCCAGGCAGGGAGACAGGAAATGGCTTCATGAAAAATACATCTGATCTCTCTCTCTCTCTCTCTCTCTACCTCTCTTCCTCTAGCTCTCTCTCTCACTGTCTCTCCACACTTGCCCTATTTTAACACTAATTTGTTTTGACGGAAGATTCAACCCAATAGTGAGAGCTTTGGAATTGCTATAGTAGACATACGTAGCTGATCTGTCCATTTTTCAATTTTGAAAAACAATACAATTTTGTCATGATTGCCTGGTTCGTGTGATGGTTGGCTGTCCGGGAACAAGCTGGGAACAAGCTGCTTTCAACTCGTTAGCAAGGATATCTCTATGGACTTAGTGTTAGCTAATTACATGAACAGCTTCCGCCTGGTTGGCTAGACCCGAAACATGTAAAATGCTCTGTTCACACTGCAGCCGAAAGTGTCCCAAATTCAGATTTTTGCTCCCCGACATGTGACACAGATCTGATGTTTTTCGTAATCAGTGTGAACCGCAAAAAGCTTTTCTTCAATTTCGATCTTAGTAAAGTAAATCTTACATCATTTTTTTTTAGCAGTACATAGCAGAATGCAAATGTGAGAAATAAAGTGTAAAATAGAAAATAGAATAAAAATAAATTAATAAAATAAAATGAATCAAATTAAATACATAGACACATATCATAACAAACAGAAATATATAAACAAACGAGCAGACAAATAAATAACAAAAATGTTATATGTGAGGAAACCATGTGCGCCAGTACAATTGTGTTAAATTTCATTTTCACAGACATTTTCGGCAATTTTACGCTAACATACTGGAAAAACAGAATTTCCACTGCAGTGGATCTTTAAAGAAAAAAAAGAAAAGAAAAAAAAAAAACACACCTATTAAAGTAAGAGCTGTATGTTAGAACAGCCTAGGAATATAGGCAATAGCATGAGACCAGGTGGATAATGTCTCAAGTTTTGCACCTGTAACAACGCATTATGTAATAACACGACAAAATGTAATACATTTTCACTTCATTATGTAATAACACCCGCATTTTGTAATAATCTGCCGCATTTTGTAATCCACAGCTTGAACGCAATATGTAATAAATTTCCCCATTTTGTAAAAAATTATTACATTGTGGTGTGTGTGTGTGTGTGTGTGTGTGTGTCTCCTGACATTTGTGTGTACCAGTACTTAGATGTTTGTGTCAGTATAACACTCAGTGTCATGCAGTTTCTGTGTCTCTATGAACCCTGAAGTACAGTTTCTATTAAACTAAGGAATACAGTGACACTTAATGTAGTTTTGACCAATGAAAGATACTAATCTACTGAACCAATAGTATCTTTTTAAAATGAATTGTGAGTCAGTATGATTCATGCTAGAATGCATAAAATAAACATTGTTGTTATAACAATTTTTATGAATGAAGACATCCATTTTGGTTGGTCATTACATAATTCACCATATTATTACATTTTCATCAAAAAAAAAAGTGCAACTCCCGTATTTTGTAATAACCACCGCAATATGTAATAATTTATTCCAAAATGCGGGGAAATGTATTACATATTGCGTTCAGGCTGTGTATTACAAAATGCGGCAGATTATTTCAAAATGCGGGTGTTATTACATGATGAAGTGAAAATGTATTACATTTTGTCGAGTTATTACATAACGCGGTGTTATTACATAATGCGTTGTTACAGCACCATTAACCTTGGCTGTAGATTTTTCTAGAACACAGATATCATAGAACAGTACAGCCCAGACTCTATTCAGAACAATAATCGGTTCGAACCAGCTTTGAAGAATGGTCTTTAAATCTTACATCATTCACTTGAGACAATTTCTGTCCCCAAAATTTGTATTCCCTAGTAATATGTTTCCTTATATGTCCTCACTCTGCCCTGTGTGTTGGAAATTATCATGGGGGGGAAATGTGCTTAATACGTGACAAGTAGACTAATGTATAGCCTAACAACTTCCTTGTAGAATCAATGGGTGCTTGTGGTTTGAGATAATGAGATCACAAACAAGCATGACCTCCATTTATTACAAGGCGACTAGTTAAGATACTTGAGGTAGGCTGCTTTCATTCTTTGTAATCCAGTGACATGTTTTGAAAATGTTGTTTTACTGTTTCAAAAGCAAGCGATAGGCAAAAAAAAAATCCCCCAAAATTGAAATAGTGTTGTTCGTTTCTATCCTGGCATGAAATCAACACATTGCTTGAGGAAACATTATTTTATGGGAAGCAAATCTTGGCCCTTCTATGTTTGAAATCACATAGAGAGCAGGAGATGAATAGGTATAAAAACGGATGTGACATCTTCTGGTATTGTTACTCTGCTCATGGCTGTCAGTTCATATATATATCCTAGAATAGATATGAACAATCATCCAAAAAAATCATTGAGCATCATGGCCTGCAGTGGGAACGGAACCAATGACAGGCAAAAGACAAAAATAGCAGTAATGATGGTTCACATTGCTCGTGAGCTAAAAATTGCTACAAGAAAAATTGTGAAGCAGAAGAAATTCTTCAGGAATTCTATTTTTACTTGGACTTCTCCAGTGCAGCTTTTGAAATGAATGATATCAAAAACAGATATAATATGTGAGTGTATGTGAAAAGTTCTGGTTTTTTTTAATTGGATAAGGTTATATTTTGCTGGTTTATGTTTCCTCAGAAACACAAGTGACATAAACAGAAACAATGATAGTCAGTAGACAGTGGAGGCACAGCAACACACACGCACACACACGCACACACACACACCCACACACACACACACACACACAATAATACATGGGAGGGGATGGAATTATTTTTCTGTTACTTAATTTATTTATTTATTATTATTTTATTTTTTTTTGTTATTTGATAATTTTATTGATGATTAATCTCTTGTTACTTGCTTTGGCAATATTGTTTGTTTGTGAACTGTCATGCCAATAAAGCACCTTGAATTGACTTGAAATTGAAAAACCCTTTAGCTCCTCTTAACCAACACATTTCAATGATATTGTTGTTGCCTGTAGGAAGAGAGGGCAAAGTGTATCTAAAACTGGTAATGGAACCTTTTAATCGATCAAATTTGACAATTTTTTTTTTTTTCACCACTTTGTTTATTAGTTTTCACAATTAAAAAAGAAGCATTATGTATACAAAAGTACAGGAAAAACATTTTTTTTTTTTCAAGGAAACAAACAGACAAATAAGATAAAATAAAATGAGATAACAACGACAAAAACAACACAAACTCAACAATAATAGACAAGACGTGTGTGTGTGAGCGTGCGCAGTTTAGAATAAACAAATTCTACAGCAAATGTTGAAAACAAACAATCCCACAACCTCATAGCTGTTCAAGTAGATATGTAATGAAAGGTTGCCATACGCTGCTAAAATTATCCTTAGGCCCTCGAAGGGCAAATCTTATCTTTTCTAGCTTCAAAAACTGTAGTGTATCTCTGATCCAGTGTTTAAAGCAGGGAGGGGTAGCCTGTTTCCAATTGAGTAAAATGAGTCTTCTGGCTAAAAGAGTGACAAAAGCGATGCAATTCGACTGTGCCGTAGGAAGATCATCATCCTCACGTTGGATACCAAAAATGGCTGTAAGAGGATTTGGAACTATTGGTCTTTTAAGTATCTTGGATAGGGCATCAAAAATGGAGGACCAGTAACCCAAGAGCCTCGGGCAAAACCAGAATGTATGAGCTAGTGTTGCAGGTGAGTTTTTACATCTATTACAAGAATCATCAATCGATGGATACATCTTTGAGATTCGGACTTTAGACAGATGAAGTCTGTGTGCCACCTTGAATTGAATCAGGCCATGCCTGGCACATATCGATGAGGAGTGTATTCTTGAGAATATATCTGACCACTCAGCATCTGTAAATTGTATATTCAGATCAGCCTGCCACGCCTCCCTCAATGCATCAAGAGATGCCGTCTGCATAGATGAAAGTTTCATATACATAACAGATATCGTGCCTTTGAGGGATGGAGCTGTTGGGAATAGAATATCTATAGGCTGCTGTTCAGGAATTGCCGGAAATGATCCGGTGTGATTACGGGCCCAATCCCGAACCTGTAAATATCTAAAAAAGTGTGTTCTTGGTATATCAAATTTAGCTCTGAGCTGATCGAATGACGCAAAAACATCTGCCATGTACAGATCCTTAAATGAGATAATACCCTTCTCACACCAAACCAAGAAGGAGTCATTATGAAGTGAGGGGGGAAACTGATGATTTGCCACAATCGGGGCACACAATGAGCCACCCTGCCAGCCGAAGTGTTTCCGCACCTGAGCCCATATACGTAGTGACTGATGAACTAAGGGAGTGGTGGAAGTGTGGTGCGGGGTGATAGGCATTCTTGAATACAACAAAGCTGGGAGGGATGTTGGCAGGCAAGAACCAGCCTCCATCTGCACCCAGGCAGGAGCCTCATCATTGCCGTAGGTTTGAAGCCAGTATGCCAAAGCTCTCAGGTTACTTGCCCAGTAGTATAATTGGAAATGTGGTAGAGCCATACCACCCACTGATCTAGGTCTTTGTAAAAATTCCTTACGGATACGAGGTGGTTTCTTATTCCAAATAAAGTCAGAAATAATCTTATTGAGATGCGAAAAAAAAGATTTGTTAATAAAGATTGGTATAGTTTGGAACAGGTATAAGAATTTGGGCAAAGTGTTCATTTTAATTAGATTAATTCTGCCTGCTAATGAGAGAGGAAGCATAGACCATTTGTCGAAGGCCACTTTAGTGCGCTCCAAAAGAGGAGCAAAATTAAGCTTAAAGAGGTCAGAGATCTTTCGAGCCACAACTACACCCAGGTAAGTAAAGCTGTCAGTGGTCACCTTAAAAGGATAGGAATTAAAGGAAAATGATTGTGCAGCAGAGTTTACAGGAAAGAGCTCACTTTTTGAAACATTAATCTTATACCCAGAAAGTTTGCTAAAGTGACTTAGTACAGTCATTATGCGGGGTAAAGTACTCTGGGAATCAGTTATATATAACAATAAATCGTCAGCATATAACGATAGCTTATGTTCCCTTCCCCCTCTTGATATACCGCGAATCTCAGGTGAGGAACGTAATGCTATCGCGAGAGGCTCGATGGCTAACGCAAATAGAAGAGGGGAAATTGGGCATCCCTGCCTCGTGCCGCGTTGTAGTGGGAAATACTGGGAATTAATATCATTAGTGCGCACTGAAGACATTGGTGACCTGTATAACAACCTCACCCATGATATGAACTTTGGACCAAATCCAAATCTCTCTAGACTCTGAAAGAGGTAGCCCCATTCAACTCTATCAAACGCCTTTTCAGCATCCAGAGAGATAATTACCTCGGGCAGTGGTTGATTGGGATCTGAGGAATGCATGATATTTAAAAGCCTGCGAATATTAAAAAAAGAGAGGCGGTTTTTTATAAAACCAGTTTGGTCTGGAGAAATAATAAAAGGTAGGGTGGACTCTAGGCGATGAGCCAAGACCTTAGCCAACAATTTACAATCCACATTAAGGAGCGATATAGGACGAAATGACCCACAACTAAGGGGATCCTTATCCTTTTTCAGTAAAATAGAAATAGAAGCCTCACAGAAAGTTGGTGGAAGGTGGCCCTCGACAAAGGATTCCTCAAAAACAGAGAGCAAGACAGGCAGCAACTTGTCCCAAAATCTCTTAAAAAATTCAACAGTAAATCCATCAGGTCCTGGAGCTTTTGCATTTTGCATATTGTAAAGGGCTGCTCTGGTTTCCTCCATAGATAGAGGTTTTTCCAATTGTTCCATGAATGATTCACTAACTTGAGGTAGATTCATGCTCTGAAAAAACGAATCGAGTTTAGCAAGGTCATGGACCACCTCAGATGTATAGAGAGAGGAATAAAATCTTTTAAACTCATTATTAATCTCCTGCTCATCATTAGAAATCTGACCATCGTGTTTACGGATGCTTGAGATCAGAGTAGAGGCCGTGGACTGTCTAATCTGTTGGGCGAGAATCTTGCCCGCCTTATCTGAATGTTCATACAGGCCAGAGCGAGATTGAAGGAGTAGCTGTTCTGTATGGCGGGTGGTCATCAGGTCAAACTCTGTCTGCAGAGTTGACCTCTCCTTTAAAAGTTCAGGAGTGGGAGCAGTTGAATACTTAAAGTCCAGCTGCTGAACTCGGTCGGAGAGATCTTTAAGACGCCGCTTCCTAGTCTTGCCCTCCCAAGAGGTGTATGAAATAATCACTCCCCTTAGAAAAGCTTTAAGGGATTCCCAGAGAGTGGATTTGCTAACATCCGGTGTATCATTTATGGACAAGAAAATATCAATTTGTGTATCGATATGGTTAACAAATGCCTCATCAGTGAGCGAGACATTGCCAAAACGCCAAGGGCGCCGAGTAGCTTTCTTTGGAAAGGATATTTGCAATACCACAGGCCCATGGTCAGAAATGACAATGCCCTCATACCTACAATCTCTAACCGAGGTCAGCAACCGGCTATCAATTAAAAAATAATCAATGCGAGAATAGGAATGATGCACAGCGGAGAAAAATGAGTAATGTCTTAAATCAGGATATAGGAAACGCCAGGGATCAGACATATCATATAACTGTAGAAAGGAATTAATAGTCTTTGCGGATCTTGTTATATTGTAGGGAGTGTTAGAAGAGCGATCCAATACTGGATGTAACACACAGTTGAAATCACCCCCTAGAATAAGCCTGTGTGTGTTTAAGTTAGGTAGTGAGGATAAAAATGTTTTCATAAACCGTGCATCATCCCAGCTCGGGGCATATACATTGGCCAATATTAAAGGTACATTGTACAGGGTACCTGTGACCACAACAGATCTCCCTCGATGGTCTGTAGTAACATTTTGCATAATGAAAGGAGTATTCTTATTAATAAGAATAGCAGCTCCCCTAGACTTGTCTTGATAATTAGAATGATATAATTGCCCCACCCATCCTTTGCGTAATCTGTTATGGTCAGAAGTTCTCAGATGGGTTTCTTGAAGGAAAGCGATGTTAACATCCAGACTTCTCAAATGAGATAAAACTCTATTACGTTTAATAATATGATTAACACCCTTGGTGTTCCAACTAATACAATTTACTGTAATATTGTCATCATTACTGCTGGTTAGCAATGAGTTAGCCATGATCATCAGAGGTTAATAAGGGATTGACTGCTGAGAGAATATAGCCAACATCGCCACACACACCTTGACACAAAATATGTAATGATACGTACAAACATAAAACACAATGCCCCCCCCCCCAAAAAAACCAACACAAATTACCACTCCGCAAACGAGAGGTAAGAAACCCTGAACACACTTGGTACTTTTCCATTGCGCTGCCATACGCAGAGAAAAACAACAAACACACTGCTCCTTAAGTGTGTTATAACTTTCAGTAGACACAACTAAAGAAAAACTAAAATCTCCAAGTCAGTATCTAAATGTAAACAGAGATCAGCTCGTGATAAAGTGGGAAACAAAAAACCAACAAATTAATAAGAAAATAAAAAAATAGCGGTCTCCTCCGAAACGAGGATAGGAACTGACCTTTGTAGGCTATATGTCAAAATGTAAACATACTGGTACCGTAACCTGGTCGAGACTGGGGCCAAACAGACTCGTGGAAGATATGTGCAGTCCAACTCTTGCTGGTGATGTGAATAACTGTCCATCCAAATACATCCCATAACAGAAATGTTATTTCTTCCTTCCTTATCATTAATATTTAAAAAAAAACAAACAAACAAAAAAAAACCCAATAATTGTCCGTAAATCGAGTCCAATAAAACTCCACCCTCGAAAAAAATAATAATATTGGGATGTAAACCAAAAACTGTCATCGGAGTATCATTAGGTTATAGCACATCGCCTTCTTCCTTTATTTACGTCTCCGAGGAGGGACGAATCCGTTTAGTGAGGAAATCCTCCACATCTGCGGGAGCCTTGAAGGAGTATGAAACGCCGTCGGAGGTGAGACGCAGCTCAGCTGGATGGTACAGACCGTATGTGATGCCTGCCTGTCTGAGCTTGGCCTTGACCGGGGTGAAAGCTGCCCTGCGGCGGCTGAGCTCGGCACTCATGTCCGGAAATATGTGAACCCTTGCCCCTTTGAATTTGAGCTCGCCCTTATTTCTGGATACTTGTAGGATCTTCTCCTTATCCGAGTAGTAGTGAAGCCGCACTATCACGGGTCTGGGGCGGTCGCCGGGTTTGGGTTTAGGAGCCAGAGATCTGTGAGCGCGGTCTAGCACCAGGGGGTTAGTTATCTCATCGCCCAGAACCTCGGTAAAAAATGAAGCCATGAATGCAGTGGGTTTGCCATTTTCTGCACCCTCGGGGATCCCGATAATCCTCAGATTCTGACGGCGGCTTCTGTTCTCTAGGTCATCATTCCGGTCCTTCAGATTCCCAACCACCTGTTTGAGTCTTGAAATGGTACCCTTTATCTCGTTGATGCTGGAATCATGGCGGTTCAGCGCGCCCTCGATCTCCCGAATAGCTGTGGCCGTCTCGGTCTGTGTTGAGCGCAAAGACGCCATCTCGGCTCTGAACTCCGTTTTTAGAGAGGCGATATCAGCTTTGGTGTCATGTCGGAGGGCCTCCAGGTCTTGCTTGATTTCAGCACGGAAACTAGCCATCTCTTGTTTGATTATGTCACCCAACAGTTGACGAGAAGTGCCCATCTCGGCTTTAACTAGCTGGAGAAGAGCGTTGTCCTCGGGTTGCTGTATAGGCGATGGAGGATCCGGGTGACGGACGGTAGTGTTAGCATTAGCCATTAGCGTTTGTTTGAGTGCAGGGCTAGCCAAACTTTGCGCCGCGACTTTGGCTGACTTCTTCTGGGTCTTACTCGCCATTACACGCACAAATGGTTCTGCAATGTGTAGGCTACCGAGCTATGCCACCAGAATATTAAAATGTCGTGTCCTACTGAGAATAACAAGCTAAAATATACGGAGCACGTTAGACTTGCGACTACTCCATGTCAGGTGTAAACCGGAACCAAATTTGACAATTTTTAAAGCACAATTTTATTAGATTCTTTTGTTCGTAGCTTTTGTAGTCTTTAGAGTCCAGGGGAAAAGAAAAGTTGACTCTTTGCTGTGTTCCTTCTCTATCTATATGTACTGTGTGTGTGTATGTGTGTGTGTGTGTGTTGAGAGTGGGGTGGGGGGTTTGGGGGAGTCCCTGTCTGAGACTTTGGCCAACTGAGGTTTGGGATTAGAGCCTCTTGTGTAAAGTGAGGTTTGTGGGTATGTGTGTGTATGTGCGTGATCAGATAATCCAGCTAAGGCCAGGAGACTGCCAGATTGGAAGCTTTATGGAGTGTAGGGGTGGATATGTGTGTGTGTGTGTGTGTGTGTGTGTGTGTGTGTGTGTGTGTAGCATTTTTTTGGTCACTCCCATGTTGCACCTCATGCAGGCCTAAATAAAGTTCAGGCCATTTTTTTGCATCAGTTGGCCTCTTTTGGATTTCTTCCATTTTTAGCAGTGTGCAAGTTCTGGTTGGTTTCTTTTCAGTGTGTCCTCGAGATCACATATATCAAACTCTAGGCCTGGATTCGGCCCACATATGAATTGGGTTGTTCATGGTGGCCTGCCTAGCTGCACAGCAGTTAGCCAACGCCTGCTCCCAGACCTGTTATCGGCATCTATCTGTATCTTTTGTATCTTAAAAATGTCTTACTTGGTTGCTTCTGCCATCATTTATACAATAATTGTACTGTAATTGTCCTATATTTTTGTATTTATGTATATTTTGGAGTAATAAGACCAGATGAATCATTATATTTTTCTCACTCTCCATCATACTGGGCTGTTTGCACTTTGGTTTCAACCTTTTTGAGCCAGCGTTCTGTCCAGACACGTGTTTATACGTGTGAATATGAATGTAATTCACTTCAGCTAATCAGTGTCCAGCCTCTCTGAATAAATGTATACAGCATTCATTGAAGAGTTCAGAAAATAATAGGACAATAGAGATTTATTAGTGGAGGTCCTCAGCTCTTGGGCAACAGCGGGTATGAACAGCTGTTCGGATTTCTAAAAGTACGACCTCGCTGTCTCAACAGAATTGAATAGATATTTACTTTTCATTTACTAATTTTCTTTTTTTTGTTTAGCCAGCTTGTTAGCTAGCTATCTGGTCTGCTATTAACACATTTGCACACTAGCTAACATCTAAACGTTTGTGTTAGTAGTGGCTAGTCATCACAAATTAACATTAACATCATTTGTTTTGCTAAATTATCCTGCTGACTAGTTAGCTAGCCATCAAAACCAACCACCAGCTGTTTGTTCAGGTTAAAGGAATAGTTCACCCAAAAATGAAAATTCTGTCATCATCTACTCCCCCTCATGCCAGTTGAAACACAGGTGAAGTTTGTCCATATAACACACAGGGAGGTTGCCAGCACAACTCCATAGCAGCCTTCTCCAAAACAACTGAAGTCAGTGGGGACCAGTTCTTCAGAGTTCCAAAAAGACCTACAGTATATTTACACCATCATTTAGTGCAAATCTTAACTACAGCTGATTGATTTGCAACAAATAATGGTGTATAGGTCTTTCTATTCACAGTGTGATTGTTTGGCTGTTTTTGTTTTGGAACTCTAAAGAACAGGTCCCCATTGACTTCAGTTGTTTTGGAGAAGGCTGCTACCAAGTTGTGCTGGCAACCTCCCTGTGTGTTATATGGACTAACAAATTTCACCTGTGTTTCATTTGGCATGAGGGTGAGTAGATGATGACAGAATTTTCATTTTTAGGTGAACTATTCCTTTAACTGAGCTGACTCTTCTCAAGCTACAACTCAGTGTTTTGGAGTAGAGACTAGGGCTAAAGACAAGACAGTTTACTGTGTCACAGTAACCTACATTTGGAAGTAAATCCACCTTTTCAGACTATTACTTTCACAGCCACAGCACAACAATCTCTTTTTCAGGTATCTCTGTTTTTGTAGCCTGGTTGTTATATATTTCAGACATTATTAACGAACAGCTAATTCTCCGGTGGACCTCCACGATGGAGCCATCTGTGGTTGATACATTTGTGACACAACTGCAAAGCCTCTAATATGTGCAGTGTGGAGGTTATTTAAATACTTAAATGGGTAAAAAAAAAATCGTCCTTATAATTTTTTCTCTGTGCTTCTCTCTATCTTTCTGTGTTGACAGCTGAACTGGAGTTTGTTCAGATAATAATTATCCTGGTGGTGATGACAGTGATGGTAGTCGTGATCATCTGCCTTCTTAACCACTATCGGCTGTCAGCCCTGGCCTTCCTCAGCAGGCACAGCCACGCCCAGAGAGACCAGGCCACACAACTGGTAGGTGGCGCTACAACCACGTCTGCACATGTTTACCTGTTCTAGCTTATATATTGTATTTTATGACATTGGACACCAAACCATTTATGTGTCCCCATTGAATCGTTAGCTCTGGTGCTCCATGCTAGCACTAGGTTCAGTTATAGTAGGCGCAATTAGCATACACTATGTTGAGTGATAGTAGGCTCTGCGCTAACACTTTAGCATACACGATGTTGAGTGATAGTAAACACCATGCTAACACTTTAGCATACACTGTGTTGAGTGATAGTAGGCTCCATTAGCATACACTATGTTGAGTGATAGTAAGCTGTATTAGCATACACTCTAGCATACACTATGTTCAGTGATAGTAGGCTCCATTAGCATACACTATGTTGAGTGATAGGCTGCTTTAGCATACACTTTAGCATACACTATGTTAAGTGATAGTAAACTCCATGCTAACACTTTACCATACACTATGTTGAGTGATAGTAAACTCCATGCTAACACTTTAGCATACACTATGTTGAGTGATAGTAGGCGCCATTAGCATACACTATGTTGAGTGATAGTAAGCTCGTTTAGCATACACTCTAGCATACACTATGTTGAGTGATAGTAAACTCCATGCTAACACTTAAGCATACACTATGTTGAGTGATAGTAGGCGCCATTAGCATACACTATGTTGAGTGATAGTAAGCTCGTTTAGCATACACTCTAGCATACACTATGTTGAGTGATAGTAAACTCCATGCTAACACTTAAGCATACACTATGTTCAGTCATAGTAGGCTCCATTAGCATACACTATGTTAAGTGATAGTAAGCTTGTTTAGCATACACTCTAACATACACCATGTTGAGTGATAGTAAGCTCCATGCTAACACTAAGCATACTATGTTCAGTCATAGTAGGCTCCATTAGCATACACTATGTTGAGTAATAGTAAACTCCATGCTAACACTTAAGCACACACAATGTACATGTGTATGCTAAAAGTGTTAGCATGGAGCGCATTGGAGCCAACGATCTACCGGGGACCCATGGATGATATTCGTGTTCTCACTTAATGGAGAATACACCATTTTCTGAGACACACACACACACACACACACACACACACACACACACTCTATCTATTCCAGACCCTTCCTGTCTTCCCTGTTTCGAGGTGAATGGTCCAGCAGCCACAGTCTAGACTGTAGACTCCTTTGTGAGCTCCTCATAGACAGAAGATAGGCACACACACACACACACAAGCCAGTTCTCTCATCTTTAGAGACAGAGACAACAGGAGCAGGGTATTCATGGGTGCTTAAAAAGTCTTCCATTAAGTTCTATACATTTATGGCCTTAAAAAGTATAAAAATGTTAGTAAGGGATAATGTGCGACCTGTCATTATTGCAAAATAGGTCTGACAGGATGAATCAAGATCTCAACACTGTACTTTATCTCACTTATTACATAGCTACCTACCAAGGAGGTTAATCATTTGATATGAAATATTGATATAAAATGATTTTAGTCCAGCAGAACTGTCTGCAGTAACCAAGCAGTAACGTCTTTTAGTCACAAGGTGTCACCAGTTACTTTGATTAGAAATCAACAGAATTGACTGGACTTCATTGTGGAGCGATATTATGATATGTGTAACAGCGGTCTGTCATGTGAAACAGTATATCACTAAGACCAACTCTGTCTAAATGTTGTTAGTTTTACAGATTAATAATAATAGGAAATATCTATGGACTTTTATTGGCAGGTACTGGCTACTGTCTACAGCCTATTGGCTCATGAATCATGTTTTCAGTCAGTCATGTCAAATAAAATGTACTGTCTCATAAATCCCTGAACAATAACACCAATGTAGCCTCAGTGTGAAGCAGGTACCACTTGACTGTCTGCTGTCTTCATTAGTTCTAATAGGACTACAGCTGTGTGGGGGCTAGTGGCCAGTCAGACTGCAGAGAGAACCCACTGCAGCCGACACACACACACACACACACACACACACACAGACAGGGCTGCAGCAGAGATTCCTCTTAGTCAGCACTTTATGCCAGACACAGCCAAACTGAATTTTAATGACCTCCGTCCTCATACTCTGTCTTTCTCTCTCTCTCTCTCTCCCTCTCTCTCTCAGGATGGCAGCGTGTGGCCAGACAGTGTGCTGACTCAGCAGGGAACGACTGAGGTAAGTACGGATGTTGAGCCGCATCATTAACTTTTACACTCTAACGTTGATAAGAGGTCACTGTTGACAAATATTGGCCTACAAAATTAATGTTTTCTGACTAATGCTGCGTTCACGTCATATCAGAAGAAGCAGAAACGCCCACATCCAAGATGATGCTACGTAAAGGTTAAATGTGTAATATTTCTGCTGTACTGAAGCATAATATGACTAGTAAATTTCAGCAGAGGTTCACGAATGGTAGTGAGTGAAACAAAGTGAACAGCCACAGCGCACGTGCTGCAGAGATTGTTTTTGTTGTGTTTTTGTTGTTTAGTTTGAAGGCCCTCCTGCCACGCCAAGGTCCATTCAAAAATCTGGCTTTTTTTTTTTTTTGCCTTACTTATTGGCAAAAAACACACATCGGAAAATATAATTTGAGACTTTATTACCAATCGGTAGGGTCTTCTGGTAAATTCGGAGTGTATATAATCCTCCAAACAGCTCGAATTCTAACGGATTGGCCCAAATGCGCCGGGGAAGTGGTGTTACTTCACGCACAAAATAGTGACTCTTTATCTTCGATATGTTCCACAGACAGCAGGAATCGTGGAAATGTCAGTATCCTAATCACGGCAAGTGTCCATCGAACAAAAAAAATGCGCTAACTTGGTAAAATGTGACAGAACGTTCATTGTTGTTGATTGTGAAACAGTCCGACCGGTGTAGCCAGCGGACATCCGGGCCAAGACTTCCTTCTTCTGTGCGCCGGTCATTGTTTACAGTCCGATTCATTGTTTACAGTCCAACTTGAGACGTGAGAATGGAGTTGGAGTTGAGAGACGACGTCTCATATGCAGATATCTGTTCATAGAGATTAGCCGAAATGTCGTCTGGACCTAAAACACCTACAAAAAGTATCAATGTTTGTGTATTGTGTGGAGAAACGTTCGACTCTCGCGTCTCAAGTTGCTAATCGGACTGTAAACAATGACCGGCGCACGGAAGAGGAAGTCTTGGCCCGGATGTCCGCTGGCTACACCGGAAACCCCGAAATATTGGCCGTCGCCCCCAGAGTCTAATCGTCCTCAGACCGATAGACGATGGGTTCCGAGATTGCAATGACGCTGAATGATAGAAGCCAGCATTGGACCAGAAATGACACATAGACCCTGTAAAGCACCTGTGCCTGTTGACTGAAATTCTTTTCCTTTGGTGTGTGTGTGTGTGTCCAGGTGATGTGTGGGCGTCTAACCAGCAACCTGCCATCCTTCATGCAGCAGCAGCAGCAGCGTCTGTGTCGCTTCCAGCCCACCTACCCCTACCTGCCGCAGGAGATCATCGACCTCCCCCCCACCATCTGCCTGTCGGACGGGGAGGAGCTGCCGCCCTACAAGGGTCCCTGCAGCCTGCAGCTCCGCCACCCGGAGCAGCAGCTGGAGCTGAGCCGGGCCTCGGTGCGCGCCCCCCCGAACCGGACCGTCTTCGACAGCGACTTCATAGACATTTACATCCACGGCGGGAGTCTGCAGCCGCCCAGCAGCAACTCCGGAGTGAGCGCCGCCAACGCCAGGATGGAGGGCCCGCCGCCCACCTACAGTGAGGTGATGGGACACTACCCGGGCTCCACAGCCTTTCACAGCCAGTATAGCAATAACGCCCCGCCGCCGGGCCATAGGTTAGGAACCAGCAGTTCCCAGACAGTGTACCAGGCCGGCAGCGGTGGCCAGGAAAGCACAACGGCGGCCTCCAGTGGCAAGAGCAAGGACAGTCAACGGGGGAATCTGGTGTGAGAGAGGAAAGAGGCAGGAGTTGGAATGTACAAAACAAACTCCACTTTACTCCTCCCTTCTATCACCTAAAAGGAGAGTAGCCTACCTAACCGAGATCTACTCCCTCCCTCCAAACACTGAACAAACACTGAGGAACCGAGTTTATGAGAGGATCTTTTTTGTAATATTTGAGCTGGAGCTGTGAGCTTTCGCTTGGATACTATGGCTTACTAGCTCATTTTGTTTGTTTTTGTCTATTTTTGTATGCTTTTCATTTACGTATGTTAAGATTGTGGACATGTGAGATTGCTGAACTTGTTGGAAAGAGGACTCAGGCCAGGCATTGGAAAAAAAAACAGGCATTTTTGTTGTTATTTATTATTTCCCAGATCTGTGCACAAACCTTCAGAATCCAATCAAATCCAAATTTTGTAGTGCCATGATTCACACCATTAATCAGGGGGATGTATGTAACAGAAGCAAATCTGAAGTTGCACTAACTTATTGTTTAAAAGCAGATAATGCTTCTGTTGTTTTGAGTTTCTTGTCAGTGAGCTCCTGAGTTGTATTGTCAGTATATATGGTATGTTTGGGTTTGTTTTCATTGAATCTGTTGAGAGACAGAACTCTGCTCCAGCCTAAAATATTCAGATGTTAGACGTTCAACTACGAGCCATTTTTCTAGTTCTGTTCCCTGAGATGGACTAGAAAATGGTCCATCCAGTCTTTGTTTGGATGCCACCATCTCTGCAAGCCAGTCCAGTAGCACTTTGTGCGTTCGTCAGTCCATTGCTTTTTACGGGGACCCAAGAGCAGGAGGAATCGTGGGAAGTTTAGTTTACATGGGGTTGTGGTTTTTTCTGCATGGTCCCCGACTTTGTTTACGTGAAGTGCAGAGTCTCAGGAAATGTGCTTTACAGTTTTCAAAATTGCTCCCTTTCAAGTCCACGCATTACCAGGTCTCATTAAAATCCTAAATTTGAAATACTGGAAAATTTACCCACAAGGTCTGGGATTACACACTCTTACATTTAAGTTATAGCATCCTGGTTCGATTGATAAAAGATAATAATACATATGAAATTTCTAGATTATTACTTTTGGACAGTGGAGGATTTCAGACTTTAAATTTGAATGTTTGTCTCTTATGAAACCAAACAAGCATTTACATGCATATCATGGAACCTGGAGTACAGTATTTCACCATTCTCGAAGATCATTTAAGTTTAAAAAAAAAACTCGGCCGTAAAAAAAAAAAATATAATAATAAAAAAAAAACAACCCAGAAAACAAATCCTATCTAGCTGCAGCGGAACTTCTAGTTGTGCACAACCACCTAGTTAATAAGAGTTATGAGCTCAGTTTTGTCTTTCTTTTCTTGGGGAAGTGTCCCAGAAAAATAACAAAGTCAAATAGTTTCTTGATGGTGCCTTTAATCCTGAAGTCTTTTAATGCATGTAAGGAGCGATCTTACTTGAAGAGAAGAATAGCTGACTGGAAAAGTGAGTTAAATCCCACTTGGTCGATGTCTGTAGAGCGGTCCAATCGGCAGTGGAGAAAACGGCAGCCCCTTCTCACCCGTCTCCCGCGCTGGCACATTTAAGATTTTACAAACAATATTCCGGCAGACACTCCACGGCAATACTAGTATTTAAGCACTTGCATTACTTTCTTACACAGAGCTCATACACAATGCTCTCTTCAGGAGTTTTCACAGTGCAATACACATTTGAACAGTAATGATTACTAGTCCATACTCCGCGCAGACTTGCCAAAAATGCGCATAAACAACGTAGATTTTGGAAAATGGAAAAATCAGCTTTGTCAGTCCCTGCCTATGCCAGTGCTCAATACCCATTTACAGTTTCAGATTGATTGGCCAACCCATTGAGGAGCAAAATGGATGCAGACAGACAGACGGACAGAGCTTTCCTCGTTTTATAGTAGGATAAAGCATTCCCTGCATACTGCGTGGTTAGTCTTCAGCATAGATAGCAGGCTACATTTGCTTGGTAATAACGGAACACATTGCGTAACATAAAATCAAACTTTCACCAAACATGCTCCTCATAAACCATAACATGTAACACCTATATGAGGCATGTAAAATAATTGAACAAGGCAAATCCAGTCATGGCATGAATTCTATCAACTAGCAAAGTATTTTGTGCAGCTAAATAGCTAACAGACGATTGCTAGCATGTTTTGAACTGTGAACTCCCGACAATGCGGTTGTAATATATCACAGAAAACTTAGTTTACAAGGACCCAAACTTGAATGAGCTTACCTATTTCAAAAGTAAGATTTTAGAAACAATATTACGGCAGACACTCCATGGCAGTACTAGTATTTGGTGAAGCCTGATGCCTAATGGTGAAAAGTAGGGTACTGCACTGCTCATCTGTTATTGGCTGGTCTTTGTGCCAGGTGATGTCACCACCTGTTGCACTCTATGGAAGGTGACATCCCCTGGCACAAACACCAGCCAACAGCAGACGGCCAGTGCAGTACCCTACTTTTCACCAGTAGGTGTCAGGCTTCACTAAAGATTTGGGTGGGGTTTAGTTACTCTTTAAGCACTCGCATTACTTTCTTACACAGAGCTCATACACAATGCTCTCTTTCTCCCTTCAGGAATTTTCACAGTGCAATGCACATGCGCCACCTATCCACACAACATGGCATTACCGTAAAGCACTTTCACTGCTGAAAAATTGTGTAGCCCTTGCCTTGTGTGTATTTGGATCAAAATGCAACAGAAAATGCAAGATGACATTAATTACTACAGTGTGATTTCATATGTGGGTTACACATGCATAGCAATGGTCGGCCTCGCTCAAGTCTATTGAAAGAGATTTGTGCCCGCAGACGTTGCATTTGAATTTGCCACGCTCATATTGAACTGTTGAATTCAAAAATGTAATTTGTAAGGCACAATTTAAAATTGAATGCAATAACTTGAAATTGAATGTGATTATTACTGAATTTAACTTTTAACTACATAATTCAACCATATATTTATATATATGTATTTCAAATTCAGTTTGGCCAATTGGCCACAGGGTAGCTGTTGTAGTGTGCACTCCTCCATTGTAGGACTCGATCTTTGCTCGTTTGCTTTTCCTAAGTTCATTTAGTGTGTCTCAGAGAGCTCAATCTGAATCGAGAAAACTGAATTTGAATTAAGAATTGAGAAAGATAAATTTGAAATAATCGTGTAAGTTAAATTCAGTAGTAATCACATTCAGTTTCAAGCCACTGCATTCAGTTTCAAATCGCGCCTTACAAATTAAATCTTTGAATTTATGCAAAAACATAATTAAAAATAATATTCATTTTTTTAATTCAGCAGTTCAAATTTATGCAATTCTAATACAAACTCTGCTGGCACATAATTGACCTAACATCAAAGCTCACATTTCACCACATCAAATACTGGGAGAACTTAATTCCAGTGTTAGATATCGTCTATTTGAAAAATCTGGCCACATAAAGATTGTTGAGATGAAAGTAAAAACTCATTATGAAATAACATTTGTTATTAGCTAGCTACCAAAAGACCTGTGCCAACAAAATAATAACATTTTTGACGATCGGATCATTTTCACTTCTGAGATATGTCATGAATTTCAACAATTTTCAAGATATATGCCAATTTTGAATGAAAGCAAATTGCTGAATGGTTAGATCAGCAGTGTTAGTTATACCTGAAGACTCACAGATATCAGCAGGAACAAAAGGAGGAAATGAAAACAAAGGCTGATCTGAATTATTGACATAAAAATGTTGAACTTGAAGCTTTGGCCCACACATTTCACAGCAAAGAATGATAATGCAGTTGGTATGCCGCTGGACAAAGAGTGAAGTTTAAGTTTTGAATGGTTCAGAGACCTGGTGTTGTGGACCCAAACGTTTCAAGAAAAAAACACTTGTTTGTGGACCCTCTGTTTTAGATAGACCCACGTAAAAACTATCTGAGAAGAGTTTATTTATTCTTATTTATTTGATGTTACAGTTTGAGGGGATGTTTTTGTTTTTGTTGTTTTCCATGAATGGCGAAGCCATTTGATAAGCGGTAGCTACAAACTTAATTTGTTCATGCTGGGGCCGTGAATTTCACCCAAGTTTCAGTTTCTACATGCTCATTTGTGTTATGAATGCTGAAATTCTAGCTCAAAGGAAATGGCCGTTGCTCGATTCCACCTGACAGCAGCCCGGCCTCGGACTTCAAACTCCATTCTCCTGGTTTTTGCTCCTTGTCACTCATTCTGAGCGCCCAGGTGAAGCTCTGTTATTCAGTATTGCTGCTGCTATGTGCTGCTTCTTCGTGCTGCTGCTGCTGCTGCTGTTGTCAATGTTAGTACGTCCGCTCTTTCCATTGGTATGTGTTCAAGACGTTATTTCGAGAAAAACTATAGAAAGTCAATGTTTTTGCTCTTTTTTTATGTTTCCTTATCACAAATAGGCTTTTTGCTCTTGTAGTTTACAAAGGATACGTTTTTTCCAATTTGTTTTTAAGAGGGTTTGCATGTTAAATATATATGTGAGCTAATTCGGTGCCTGATGGTGACGTTGGAGCAGCCATAGGAAACCACTTGCACTCAAAAAGCCCCCACCTTTGTTGTGCCTCACTTCCAATGGTGCTTTTTTCAGTGGTCTGACTCTGTTTATTTGTACAGTGTTGTATATAATTTTAATATATTATGCACATGTCCTACCCAATGGGTAGAAAAACCACAAGAGGAACATTGTTAATACTGTAACATAATGTAAAGAAGACATTAAAAAGAAAAAATTAACACAAGTGGCGTCCGTTTTTGTGAATGTCTGCAACTGTTTTGTATGGAAAAAAGAGATGCATGTTCACAATAGTCATAGGGAGGAACTAGTTAGTTATTTTCGTTTATTATCCTTTCAGAAATTCTCTTTGTGTCTGTGGCAACTGTCAGACAAATACAACCACAACAGAAAGGACATTACAATGAAAGACAGACATTTAACAACAAAGTGCTCCACATCAACATCACCAACAATCAAGAATTAAGTACAACAAAATGCAAATGACACACCTCATATCATCAGGATTTGTTTAACAGAGCTATACTGGAAGGTATAAAGGATCTCTGGGCACGGGACGTCCCAGTACCTCCGTCCTGATGGTAACAACTCATATTCACCATAGAGAGGGTGTGATACGTCACTGAGGATCGCTGCCCTTTCCCCGCCACTCGGGACTCACAGAGCAGTGTCATACTATGTTGTTGCTGACCCGCAATCTTGCTAGATTCTTGAGTTTGTTCTTGTTAACTACAGACAGTGAGAAATACCAGGCAATAAAGCAGAAAGTTAGAATACTCTCCACAAATGAACGATAAAAGAGAACCGTTATATGTCTGTCCACTCCAAACTGTCGAAGCTTCCGCATGAAGTACACTCGTAATCCTTTCCTGTAAATGACACCTGTGTTTAAATCCCATGATAGTTTTTTATCAATTACTGTCCCTAGATATTTGTATTCATTTACCACTTCCATACAGTCACCATCAATAGCTACTTGTTGGTGTGTCCTTCTACTCGCTCTGAAATCAAAAATAATTTCCTTAGTTTTTTTGGTATTTAGCTGAAGAAAACTGGCGTGACACCAATTAACAAACTCATCCACACATCCACAATACTTTGTTTCATCTTCAGTGATCAAACCAACAATCACTGTATCATCAGCAAATTTAACATTGAAAACATCAGATGAGTTATCCCTACATTCATTTGTATAAAGAGCATTACCAACACTGGGGCCCTTGTGGGGCCCCAGTGTTGGTAATACTAGGGGAGGACATTGCAGCATTTACTCTGACACACTGTGATCTGTCAGTCAAAAAGGACTCGACCCATCTGATGATTCTGCTATTCACCTCTAACCATAACAGCCTTTCCATTAAAATATGCAGTTTTATGGTATTGAATGCGGATGGAAAGTCCATAAACATAGCGCAGACATATCATTTTGGTTGATCAAGATGAAACTGAATTCTATGCAATACATACAAAAGCGCATCTTCTGTGCCCCTCCCCCTTTTATATTCAAATTGCAGTGGGTCAAGTTTGTTTTGCACCTCACTGAGAACACGATCTAACACTATTCTCTCAAGACTCTTCACTACAATAGATGTTAAGGCTGGACGGTAATCATTTAAGGCCTGTGGTTTCCATGTTTTTGTGTGGTTTCCCACTATAAGTGAAGATTTCCAGGCTCTGGGAACACAGTGTGTATCAAGTGAGATTTGAAACAAGTGACTATAAACAAAACTAAGCTCTTCCCTACACTCCTTCAGTACCCTGCCAGTTAATCTGTCAGGACCAGCTGCTTTCCTTGTGTTAATCCTTTTAAAAGTTCGACTAACTTCCTCTGCTGTTATGATAACTTCCTGGCCGGGGTCAAGTTGTTGCCTAATCAGATTCCGCTCAGTGTTGAGAGCTGATGTATCAAACCTGCCATAGAATTTATTTAATTCATTTGCAAAGGTCAAATCATCCCCATGATTACCTACAAGTGATTTATTCTTCTTTTCCTGTCCTATCATTGTATACACTCCCTGCCATGCCTGCCTTAAGTTGTTCTCCCCCATCTTCCTTTCTATCTTCTGCTTATATTTATGTTTACACCTAATGACAATTTGCCTAATTTCCTTCTGCATAACTCTAACCTGCCTACTATCACCCTGCTGAAACGCTTGCTTTTTCCTCCTCAGTGCTGCTTTCAATTCTCCATTGGTATCCGTGGTTTATCATTTGAAAAAATCTTGATACATTTCCTTGGTATAACATTGTCCACACAAAAGTGTATATAGTCTGTTGCCACAGTGTTGAGCTCGTCCAAGTTCTCACTGGTATCTATGAAGATGTCCCATGATGTACAGTCAAAACATCCTCTCAGACAATCCACTGATTCATCATTCCATGTCTGGATGCTTCTCAACTCAGTCTTGCTGGTTTTAAGCCGCTGTTTATAGAGAGGGACCAGGTGGACAGCGTTATGGTCTGAGTCCCCTAGTGGTGGTTTTGGATACCCCCTACATGCACCCTTTATGTTGCCAAAGCACAGGTCAAGTGTCCTCTCTCCTCTAGTGGGACAGGAAATGTAATGTAGGTAATGCACACACACACATATATATATATACATATATATATATAGAGAGAGAGATATACATATAGATATAGATATATAAACATTTATCAACCATCAAAGACAGTCTGACACATGTACCCAACTGTGGGCTCGATTATCGTTCAATGGATAAAACACCAACAAATGTGGAAAATAGTAGATCTAACTATGGTTCAGTCAACTATGTTAGCTAAAAATGAGATTAGATAAGATTAGATTAGACTTTATTGTCTGCTAAAGTAGAAATTTGTCTTGCATCCAATAGTGGCAGCAAACCAAAACACCCCACATCAATGAACATGAAAAAACAACAAACACAAAACAGACACATCATATCACTAGTAAATGTGTTGTGTTCTTCGAAAAATACACACACACACACACACACACACACACACACACAAGTGTTGCCAGAACAAATGCCTGAACCTGCTGCTGAATGCCACACTACAACACTTAACATTTGGAAGTGGAGAACAAACATCTTAGCCTGTTCTTGAACGCCACACTGCAAAACTTTAACCAATTAGAATTAAAGAACAAACAACGAAGCTTGCTGCTGAAAACCACACTGCAAAACTCTAACGAATTAGAATTGAGGAATAAACAAATGAACCTGCTCCTGATGCAACACTGCAAAATTAACCAGTTGGAAGTGGGTAACAAATGACTGAGCCTGTTCCTTAACACCACACTGCAAAACTCAAAGCAATCAGAATTGAAATAGAAACGACTGAGCCTGTTCCTGAACCCCACGCTGCAAAACTCAATGAAATTAGAATTGAAAGAGAAACAACTGAGCCAGTTCCTGAACGCCACATTGCAAAAATCAAAGCAATCAGAACTGAAAAACAAATGACTGAGCCGGTTCCTGAATGCCACACTGCAAAATTTACCAGTTGGAAGTGAAGATCAAACGACCGAGCCTGTTCCTGAACGCCACACTGCACACCTTGAAAGAAATTATAATTGAAAAAGAAATGACTGAGCCTGTTCCTGAACGCCACACTGCAAAATGAACTACTTGGAAGTGAAGTTCAAACGACTGAGCCTGTTCCTGTACGCCACACTGCAAAATGAACTACTTGGAAGTGAAGTTCAAACGACTGAGCCTGTTCCTGAACGCCACACTGCACAACTCAAAGCAATTAGAACTGAAAAAGAAAAGACTGAGCCTGCTCCTGAATTCCACATTGCAAAATTAACCAGTTAGAAGTGGAGAACAATTGAAAATTGAATGAGAAGCGACTAAGAGTCACTATACTGTGCCAATCTCTCATTCACTGTCAATGGAGCAACCTACACAAAGCAGGCCTGAGAGGCTGCAATGTCTTAATTAAACACCAGAGGGCGCTGTTGTCTATGTTATCAACCTCTTTCCCTTTGAAATATTATAGTGAACATCTATTTATCTCTATTTGTCTCAGTTGCTTTATTGGCATGATTAGACTTGGTTCACATTATCAAAGCAGAGTACAGCAGCATTTACACCAACTCTAATAACACTGACATAAATGGCAGGTTAAATGGAAGACTGTTCATATCAATCAAAGCCATTTATCCTTGTAAGGTGAAATTGAACAAATATCATATGAAACAATTGAAACCATCAATAACAGATATTTCTTTTACCATGGACACGACAGGATAGAAAATTAAGAGAGGAATATCACAGAATTCAACAATCACTTTTGTATCTTGGTGCACGGCATTACAAGTTTATGTTTCAGTTCTCTGATGTTCAGAAATATTGATTACACTGCCCTAGATCATAAGAATATGAATTTTATGAATAATTCAATAGGTTGAGGTTCTGAATACTGAACCCCTGAAAAGCTTAGGTGTCACTTCAACTAGATCAGGTGCATTTGTTACACTGTAAAAAAAAAAAATAGTTCATCCTGACAACTAAACAGGAGTTTTAAATGCATTTTGAGGCTGTAGAATGTTTGGCTCTGTTAGTAAAGTTTGTGAGGTAAAATGAGGTAAAAAAAAAGTTGGTAACACTTTCTATGACGCCCATGTCTATAATGCATTATAAACGTACTTATAATGCATTATAATCTGCTTATATCGCTGTATAATTATAGTTACAAGCACTCATAAATATTCATAATGCTTTATAACAATAATCATAACCCTTTATAAAGCATTTTATAATGACTTATAAGGTCAAGTATCATAATACTTTATAATTGCTGGTCACTCACTGACTTTTTTTTGCAAGGATCATAGTGTATCATAATTCTCGTATCAGATTATAAATTCTAAGTCTGAAATGGAATAATGTCTTATAAACATCAGTAATACGCTATAGCATGACATTGCTTGAAGTAAAGTGACAGCACTGTATAGGGTTATTAGCAATTGTATGATACTATAACACAATTATGACGACTTATGAGCAGTAGCTATTTGCTGGCTGTAAATAAAGTGTAAGTCTATAAATACTTTTCACAATGATTATTAAAGCCATGTGAGGTTTTAACTTAAGTAATAACTGAGAAAGTTATTACTGAACACTGGTCTGTAATAACCTTTTTAGGGTTGCCAACTGTTAACATAGATAACCAGAGGCGGCCTTAAGCATCTGGGGGCCCGTTTCAAGAGCTAATGTGCGAAAAAAAAAACATAAAAGAGAAAAGAGAAAAAAAGCGAGGATTCAAGTTGGTTTGCATCAATAATGGTATATTTTCGGACTTCAACTTAAATGCATTATGTGCACTTTCAGCATCATGGACTGCTCAACATAATAAGAAATAATCCAAACAAATAATCCAAACAATTCACACAAACAATTACAACTGAAACAATGACATTTTTGCTTTGGAAAAAAACCTTCTCGGTAACTACTAGTCTGCATTGAGTAGCACTAGGCCTATGTGTTATGTAACAGCTTAAACAATTCCCTTACATTAAATTAACAACAAAAGCAATGCCATATTTTCCTTGGGAATGAAAAGTGTCTGAAACTACAGGTTGTTTACAATGAATTGTGCTTGGTGCTCTTTCAGCACTGTGGACAGCTCAGTCAGGCCTGGAGAGCTTGTTATTCATGCACTGTTGGCCTGGTAGGATTATTTAACCCTAAATAATTGCTTATAGAGATTCTTTTAATTATGTGTATTTGCTTTAGTTTGAGAATTTACTAGTTCGTATTAGTTGACACTGTTAGTAATGTTTGTAGTGAAAGAAATGACCCGTCTACCGTTTTGCTGTGAATATTGAACTGCTAACTGGTTCTAACTGCAATTAAAGCTGGCTGCTAGCTTTGAAACGGTGTCCAGTGCGTTATCTTTCATTGAAGTAACCACAGCTCGCCACAATATATATATATATATATATATATCAAAAAAATTAAAGGAACACTTTTTAATCAGAGTATAGCATCAAGTCAATTAAACTTCTGGGATATTGATCTGGTCAGTTAAGTAGCAGAGGGGGTTGTTAATCAGTTTCAGCTGCTTTAGTGTTAATTAAATTAACAACAGGTGCACTAGAGGGGCAACAATGAGACGACCCCCAAAACAGGAATGGTTTTACAGGTGGAGGCCACTGACATTTTTTCCCTCCTCATCTTTTCTGACTGTTTTTCACTAGTTTTGCATTTGGCTAGGGTCAGTGTCACTACTGGTAGCATGAGGCGATACCTGGACCCTACAGAGGTTGCACAGGCAGTCCAACTCCTCCAGGATGGCACATCAATACGTGCCATTGCCAGAAGGTTTGCTGTGTCTCCCAGCACAGTCTCAAGAGCATGGAGGAGATTCCAGGAGACAGGCAGTTACTCTAGGAGAGCTGGACAGGGCCGTAGAAGGTCCTTAACCCATCAGCAGGACCGGTATCTGCTCCTTTGTGCAAGGAGGAACAGGATGAGCACTGCCAGAGCCCTACAAAATGACCTCCAGCAGGCCACTGGTGTGAATGTCTCTGACCAAACAATCAGAAACTGACTTCATGAGGGTGGCCTGAGGGCCCTACGTCCTCTAGTGGGCCCTGTGCTCACTGCCCGGCACCATGGAGCTCGATTGGCATTTGCCATAGAACACCAGAATTGGCAGGTCTGCCACTGGCGCCCTGTGCTTTTCACAGATGAGAGCAGGTTCACCCTGAGCACATGTGACAGACGTGAAAGGGTCTGGAGAAGCCGTGGAGAACGTTATGCTGCCTGTAACATCGTTCAGCATGACCGGTTTGGTGGTGGGTCAGTGATGGTCTGGGGAGGCATATCCATGGAGGGACGCACAGACCTCTACAGGCTAGACAACGGCACCCTGACTGCCATTAGGTATCGGGATGAAATCCTTGGACCCATTGTCAGACCCTATGCTGGTGCAGTGGGTCCTGGGTTCCTCCTGGTGCACGACAATGCCCGGCCTCATGTGGCGAGAGTATGCAGGCAGTTCCTGGAGGATGAAGGAATTGATACCATTGACTGGCCCCCACGCTCGCCTAAATCCAATAGAACACCTCTGGGACATTATGTTTCGGTCCATCCGACGCCACCAGATTGCACCTCAGACTGTCCAGGAGCTCAGTGATGCCCTGGTCCAGATCTGGGAGGAGATACCCCAGGACACCATCCGTCGTCTCATTAGGAGCATGCCCCGACGTTGTCAGGCATGCATACAAGCACGTGGGGGCCATACAAACTACTGAGTACCATTTTGAGTTGCTGCAATGAAATTTCAGCAAAATGGACTAGCCTGCCGCATCATTTTATCTCTTTGATTTTCGGGGTGTCTTTGAATTCAGCGCTCTGTAGGTTGATAATTTTCATTTCCATCAAACGATGTGGCATCCTTTCGTTCCTAACACATTACCCAGTCCATATCAGTATAGATATCCAGCATGATTTTTTTTCCCATTGAGATCTGATGTGTTTTCAAAGTGTTCCTTTAATTTTTTTGAGCAGTGTATATATATCTTCTATATATATATATATATATATATATAGAAAAATGTGGGTGAATCATTCAATGCTTGCATGTCAGTCGGGGGCCCTTTGGGAGTACGGGGGCCGTTTTAGTTGAAACGGGTGAAACATAGCTAAGGCCGCTACTGTAGATAACACGCTAGTGCTGTTTCAGCGCCCAAGAGTGCTTTATTTTGAAAGTATACTGGAAGTAGCCTACACTGGCTAGCTCGTTAGCCAGCAATCAAACGATGCTTTATATAATACAGAACTGATAACTGATAATATCACGCTGTATTTCCAAACACAGAACCTACAATCATAATTACGCATCAGTACAGAACACTCTGGGTTCCAACTCAAACGTTAGTTGTTGCTAGCTAGCGTTTGCAAGGTGGTTAGTCGCTAAGCTAATTCTCACTTAATGGTTAGCTAGTATTCCTGTAGCGAAACATTGAGTTACTTATCCACCAAATGTCTAAAAAGGAAGAGAGCAATAGTTTAGGAATGCTCTCATGAAGTTGATTTATTTATTTGTTTTAGTACTTAACAGCACAGTGTTGGAAAAGAAGCAATGGTTGAGGCCACATGAGGCTGGTGCCTCTTGCATCTCTGTAGGTATAGGCTGTAGGTGTGTTGCCTCATTGAGTGAAGAGTTTGCTTTTTGGTAGAAATCCCATGCTGACTCTCACACCTTTACTGTGTGAGAGTCGATTTTCCCCTTTAAGGAGTTTCTGTCAGATGGTTTTTATGCTCCACCAGTCACTCACTCACACATTGTTTCACTTCCCTTTAAGAAGCCTCTCATGCATATCAGCACAGAAAGATTCCTCAAATGATCAGGAATAAATTAAATCACAGTGGAAATAAATTTGGCTACATTTAAAAAAACAACTTAAAATTAGTTTTGTTTACTCACTGTGAAACGCAGTTTGTAAACGCTGATGTAATAACTTGCTAGACTTTCAATTTATGCCCCAAATTTACAACATTAATAACTTTTCATTTGTGTTTGTGTTCATTTGTAAAGTTTAGCTTACATACATTGTTAATCAAGAGTTTGGTAACTTGATTGATCCATTTAGAAACAGCATCATCACAGTAATCCAAGTCCCTGTTGGAGTCAGTCAGAGCATTTCCATAGAGAGCCACTTTGCATCAGCAGCACCATGCTCCAGTGCTCTGGGAGAGTTTATAGTCCTGAGAGTTGAACACTGGATGACTGACAGCTGTCCTTCATGACAACAGAAGCCACAGAAATCCTCCTCATCAAAACATGACTTTGATCTCCATCCTCATCTGGACTCTCCTCTGCTGCTGCTTCACTGGTAAAGTCCAGAGAATCAAACTCCTCTCCTCTATGAACATCTGTCCCTCTGAAATGAAGTGGAGAAAACCATGACGGTGGTTTATGTTTTTGTCTCTGTATCCTCAGAGTCCAGAGGCCAGATCACAGTGACTCAGCCTGGAGCAGTGAGGTCTGCTCCGGGAGGCTCGGTCACCATCAACTGTCGAACCAGTCCGAAGGTTCATATTGAGAGCAGCTACCACTGTTTAGCCTGGTACCAACAGAGAGATGGAGAAACTCCTAAACTGCTAATTTACTATGCTAATCAGAGGAAATCAGGTATTCCAGGTCGTTTTACAGGCAGTGGATCAGGGACTGACTTCACTCTGACCATCAGTGGAGTCCAGACTGAAGATGCAGCAGTTTACTACTGTCAGAGTTACCATATTATCAACAGTCAAGGTCTGTTCACACAGTGATAAAGCGTCGTACAAAAACTTCCCTCAGTCACACTGAACAGAGACTGAACTGACTGCTGCAGCTGGAAGCTACTGCAGGAACTGATACAGTTCACTGAGAAGAATACACACACACACACACACACACACACACAACTTGGTTGGTGAGTTGTTAGATTAGATTAGATTAGATTAGACAGTTTTATTAATCCCCAGTGGGGAAACTCATTTGCCACCAAGTCAACTCATACAGACAACAAACAAAATAGACATTGCAATTCACAGTACACAACAAATAGATAACACCATAAAAATCCATTTGAGACATAATTAACAGCTGAAAAGTGCGATGGAACTAGACCACATCTAGAAGTGTTCATTAAAAAATCTGACCGCTGCTGGAACAAAAGACCTTCTGAGTCGTTCAGTAGAACACTGAGGCATCACTAGTCGCTCACTGAAAGAGTTTCTGAGTCCGTTAAAAACACTGTGTAATGGATGGCCTTCAAAATACAGAACCGTTTTTAGTTTGGCCCTTGTTCTCTTTTCTACAGTGACCTCAAGTGAGTCTGGGGTAAGGCCAATCACTGAGCCAACCTTTCTAATCATTTTATTGATCCTGTTTTTATCATCCGCAGTGATGCTGCCCCCCCAGCACACAAGCACACAAGCACCAAGAACAAGGAAACTACAGAGGAAATGAGGTAAACTAAATATATTGAATACTGATACAGTTTAATAATAAATGTTATTGTATATGTTACAGGTACCGGCTGGTTCCAAATAGACAGATAATAATTTCTGCAGACAGGAGAAATAAATGAGACAGGGCTAATGCACTTCTGTTCGTTAAGCCTCGCTCAGCAGAAAGAGAGATTTATTCACCATATATCATATAAAGCTTTTTCCTTTACTACATTGTTTCAATATGTTCATTTATGCATTGTCATACTGTATCTCCCATATGAAAAAGACATATTCTCCAAAATAAAATACAGCCACACACGTTGTGTCTTTACACATTTCAACATTCAGTCTATTTACTGAGTTATAAGTTCTGTTGGTTTAGCCAACCAAAATAAAATAATAACAATAACTGTTACACTTCTAGGTTGTCTTATGTAACCTTAAAATAAAACCTAGCATACTGCTACTATTTGTATATGGCCATTAGTATATGAGCTTACAGCTTTTTACTTTACTTTCAACCTTTTCAAACTTACCTAAACATTTTACCATTTTAACAATCTTACACATTAGAAAAATATAATGACGTCAACCCAAATGTTCGTGGAGCCAAAAATAAAACTCTGATTGGCGTGACTCGAATATCAAGAACAAAGCTACCGTAGCGCCATCTTATAATGAACACGGCACACCGGAAAATCCAACTACTCAATTACTCACAACCAACTCAATGCATCCTTACAAGAATCAATTTCCTGGTTACCCAGTTATAAAGCAACATGTTTATATAGCAACACTTAGTTAGTTAACTTGGATTACTACACCACAAACCTGCAAACAGGAGAAATAAATGAGACAGGGCTAATGCACTTCTGTTCGTTAAGCCTCGCTCAGCAGAAAGAGAGAGACCGCAAAGCGCCAATCCCGTCGTAAAGACCGTCCTGGAGCGAAGTAAAGCGCCACTCCCGTCGTAAAGACCGTCATGGAGCGAAGTAAAGCGCCACACTGCCCTCTGCCGGCTACAAACTAGAGTGTACATAACGTACATAGTAGAAGCATGTTAATTATTCATGATATAAAGGCTAGAACGTATATAATGTACATACTGTGAAAACATGTTGGCTACACATGGAAACAAAATACATTAACACAAATGTGACACATTGGTGGGTGTCACACACTCCCTGACAAAATAAAAAATGGCTCCTGACATTTACCAAAACCCTAAACTCTTAAAGTCTTAACACTCTCAACTAGTACACCGGTGTAATGTATGGAATGTATGCTGGTGGTACGTGTGATGCGGGACATGTTTGCGGCATGTATGTGGGTGATGTGAAAGGTGCAGCGTGTGTATATGGCAGGTATGGGAGTGGTGTATAACGTACAGCTGGGTATAGTGGCTGGATGGGTATACCGTAACCAGTCAGGTGTGGTGTAGTGTATGCCCCAACCGTATTAACTGTGTTTTGTAGCTGTCTTGATGGCTGGCCAAGCGTCTCATAAGTGAACATTTGTCGCGGCCTTCTGTCACGAGTGGACCTCCTAACCTCAGTGTGAGTATGAACTACCGGGGGGGTCAACGGTCTCTTCTCTTGTTCAGGTTCTGAAGGCTCGTGCTCACTCTCCAGTCCAGTTGAAACAGGTAAGTGTTCCTGTCTGACTTGTCTCTCCCTTTGTTTCCTCCTTGGAGATGCCTGGATGGGACTAGATACGAATTCCCTCACAGCTTCACCTTCATTACCCACACTCATTCCAACTGGACAGTACTCCGGTACACCTTGTTGCTCTTCCCTTTCAGGTACATGAACTGGTTCCCTCTGGGTTAAAGTTGGTTGTCCACGGTAGGTATTTTGTTCTGTTTTGTCTATTGGTATTCTTAACCAGTAACTTCCTCTGCTGAATTCCTCCTCAGAGTCGTCTCCAAAATTGTCACTGTCCTCAGTCTGTCTTTGTGTGTTAGACACTCTCCGTTGTCTGTTACCTTGTCTTGATCTTTCCTTAGGTGTTGGCTCGGTGGGTTGGGGAGGGGCCTCAAGAGGTAGGTCATTAACCAGAAGTAGCAGATTACGGTGCAGTGTTCTGGTCTTCTGCTTGTCTCCAGATTCAGGATAGACTACGTACACTGGATTCTCAGCTACCTGCTTTTTCACCATGTAAATGGCCTTTTCCCAGTATGACCTCAACTTACCAGGCCCTCCTCGCTCACCAAGGTTCCTCACCAGAACCCTATCGCCAGGCTGCAACACCACTCCTTTCACTTTCTGGTCGTAGTATGACTTCCCTCTTGCACTGGACTGTTTGCTGTTCTCATTGGCTATTCGATATGCTTCAGCCATTCTCCCAGCCCACTTGTCAGCATACCCTTTAGTCGAAACTGGTTCTGGTTCTGTGTCTTCGGTTAACCCAAACAGCAGGTCGACAGGCAGGCGAGGGTGACGGCCATAAAGAAGATAGAAAGGCGAGTACCCAGTTGATTCATGTCGTGTGCAATTGTATGCATGTACAACATGGGGGAGATGGTCTTTCCAGCGCTCTTTCTCTTTGTTAGTCAGTGTTCTCAGCATCTGGAGTAACGTGCGGTTAAACCTTTCAGCTGGGTTCCCTTGCGGGTGGTATGGCGATGTTCTTGAATGGCCAACCCCTGACAGCTGCTGGAGAGTCTGGAAGAGTCTGTTCTCAAATTCACGACCCTGGTCATGATGCAACTTGGAGGGGTACCCAAAGCGGGGTATGAAATCATTAAAGATACGCTCTGCAGCTGTCCGCCCGCTCTTGTTCTTAGTAGAGTACGCTTGCGCATATCTTGTAAAATGATCAACCACCACCAGGATATACTCATACCCTCCTCGACTGCTCTCTAGGTGTAGGTAGTCAATACAGACGAGCTCAAGGGGAGAACTAGATGTGATACTGCCCATGGGAGCTCGGACATGTATTACTGGCTTCTTTGATTTGATGCAAGGACATTTCCGGGTCACATATTCATCTATTTCTTTTGCCATATAGGGCCAGTAGAATCTCTCCCTAGCGAGGTGTAGTACCCTCTCTCTCCCAACATGTCCCATCTCATTGTGAAGATGTCTCAGGGCTAGGCTCCTATACTTTGTAGGAAGGACTAGCTGTTTCCTCTCACTTGTCCGCCTGTAAAGGAGTCCCCCGTCCAAATGCAGCTTGCTCCACTCGTGTAATATCTTCTGGGTGACACCACCAACTGCCTTTCGTATGTCATCTGTCAGCGTTGTATTTGACTCTTTCAATTTTATCACCTCACTGATAGCTTGGTCCTCTTGCTGTGCTTTCACAAGCTCATCATGACTGATAGTGGGTAAGCTTGTGCAAGGTTGTGGGTGGGCATTTTGAGAGGAAATCTGCAGTGCGGCAATCCAAGCCACATCTTTCCGGTTAGCTGCTCGACATCCATCCCATGTGGCATTTACCACATCTTGCGATAGCTCCTCCGTACACGCTTCCACGTATCTGTCTATGTCCAACGGGATCCGGGACAGAGTGTCCGCGTCGATGTTCAACTTCCCAGGTCTGTACTTTATGTCAAACTGGAAATCTGACAGTTCTCCAACCCATCGATGACCCGTTGCGTTGAGTTTTGCCGTACTCATGACATAAGTCAGTGGGTTGTTGTCAGTGAAGATGGTAAAGTGTGGGGCGTAGTAAAGGTAGTCCCTAAACTTTTCACACACAGCCCATTTTAACGCAAGAAACTCCAGTTTTCCACTGTGCAGATGATAGTTTCGTTCGGCTGGCGTCAACGTCCTTGAACCGTACCCAATGACCCTTAACTTGCCATCCTGATGTTGATAAAGAACAGCCCCGAGACCCTGGTCTGATGCGTCTGTGTGCAGCGTTAGAGGTAGGTTGAAGTCAGGATATGCCAACACCGGTGGATTAGTGAGGAGGTTGACAAGCTTCTCAAGTGCTTTCTGCTGTTCGTTTGTCCAGTCCACTGGCATCCTGGAAGGCAGCTGTGGGCCCCTGCCCTTTCCTGCATGTGTCTGGGCTTGTGGCATGCCCGGTTTAGTTTGAAGGAGTTCATAGATGGGTCTGGCTATCCTTGAGAAATCCTGGACATAGGAGCGATAATAGCCAAGGAAGCCAGTGAGTCTCCTGACATCGCCAACTGTTTGTGGTGTTTTCCTGGTAAGGGAGTGTACCGCTTCCAGGTCCTTCGGATCAATTTTGACTCCTTCAGCGGAGACGAGGCGTCCCACATATCTGACTTCTTGCTGGAAGAGTTCACATTTCTCTGGCCTCAGCTTGACTCCATGGCGTTGGAGGGCCTTGAGGACATTGCGGACTCCTTCCAGGTGCTCGTCGAATGACCTTGCATAGCAGAGAACATCGTCAAGGTAAGGGATACAGCATTCGTCCCTGAGGGAGCCAAGCATCTCCTCCATGCTCCTTTGAAATGCTGCGGGAGCGTTAGAAAGGCCAAATGGGATTCTAACCCACTCATAGAGTCCCCACGGAGTTATGAAGGCAGTGACATGTCTGGAACCCTCTGCGATGAAACCCTGATGGTACGCTTTGCCCTGGTCCAAGATACTGAACCAGGAGTATCCACCGAGGGTGTCTATCAGGTCCTGTATCCTGGGTAAGGGGTGCCGATCCGGGACAGTTTTCTGGTTCAAGAGGCGATAGTCAACACACAAGCGAAGTGTCCCATCTTTCTTTCGAACGCATACCACTGGGGCAGCGTATGGAGATTTTGACTTCACTATCCAGCCTTTTACCATAAGTTCTTGAATGTACTCCTTTACTTCTTTGAACAATGGTCTTGGTACTGATGAATATGTTCTCTGTACTGGAACATTGTCTTTGAGGCTGATCGACATCTGCAAACTTGGGATACATCCAATGTCGTTGTTGTCTTGAGCAAAGGCTGCTGATTCCTCAGATAGCATTCTCTTAACTTTTTCTTGTTGCATCTCATCTAGGTGGCTGACATCGACGGGAGGCTGCCACAGTGTCTGCTTGGTGTCCTTGGGAGGGGGAGCAACACTGTTGACTTTGACCGTGGTCTTATTTTTGTCAGTTGAGTCTGTCTCTATCACTCTTTCGATGGGATGTATGCTGCCAAGGGCGGTTTTTCTTGGCAGAGTGATAGCGTGTTTTGTATTATTTCCCACAGGCACGGCTACATACGGTTTCCTCTGGTTCTGAACTTCCAACAGGCCCTCTCCTACATCCAGTTGCGCTAGTCGTGAATCGTCCCCCTTTGGCTCAAACAACACCCGAGGATCAGACAGGTCCATGTTCGGTGGGACTTTGCACTTCAACCAAGCTACTTGGCCTGCTGGGATGACCATGTCTTGTCTGCCAGTCCGTAAATGTCCCTGTTGCACTTTGGGCCTGCCCGTCTGAATGAGGTTCACAAGAGTCTTTGCTTTTTCAGCAGGTATTGAGATTGCTCCACAGAGAAGAGTGATGAGGAGTGGGATCAGTTTCTCTGGTTGCCCCTGTATCACTTCCTCAAGCACGTTGAACCCTAGCAGTGGGCGTTCAAGGGTGAAGTTACTCACAAGGAAAGGAACACTGATAGACAGGTTGGGGTCCTCGTTTCCAGGTAAGTTTACGGTGATAGTGACCCAGCCATCAAATGGAAGGGGGTCTCCGTTTACAGCATACACTGCAAGCTCTTCCTCTTCTTCAATGATTTCAGCGAGTGGTCTAATATCAGTCTCAGGTAAGTACTTATCTTTCCACTCCCTGTCTATCATGCTGACTTGAGCTCCAGTATCCAGCAGAGCACTCACGGCTAGACCATTTAGATAACACTGGGTGAGCGCTTTTTTTCCTACAAGCCTTGCAACCTGCTCATTTTTAGTCACTGGTAGGTCAGGAGAGGATGGGAGTGACATTTTTCCCGGCCCATGTTTATTTTTCCCTCCAGCTGTTTTGTTGTCCGTTGACCCAGTGTTTCTAGCGTTAGGGCCCTCTAGACTGGGATCGTTTCTGTTGGTACTGTCAGGTTGGGACAGCGGTTGGAGCCCGGTCACTGGGTGTCCCTTGGCAGAGACCGGCTCCCGTTTCCCTGACGCGTTGGTTTCTTGAGACAGCCAACCGCTCTGTGGCCTTCTTCACCACAGTAGAAACAATGGTGGCAGTTCGGAATGTTTTTTTCAATACAATTTGGACAGCCATAGAGTCTGTCTTTTCTGGGTGGCATTCTACCTGGATACCCCTGAAACATATGTTCTTGCCGTCGTGTCTGGAATGGCTCTGTCATTGATTCAATTATGCTGGAAAGCTTCTCTACTTTTTCTGTGAGCTGTTGGATTATGTCTGACGCGGGCTTCTGCTCAGACCTATCTCTCCTGGTACCTGAGCCATGTGTAGCGTTGACCTCAAGCTCAGCGTTGTGTACATTTGCCTGTCTTTGACGCGGGCCCTGGCCTAGCCTACGCAGCCTCTCATTCTCGTCACTTGTTATCTTCATCACATGCCTCAGTATTATCTCATCAGATACTTTGCAGTCTGAGAGTAGTGGTTTGAGTTCTCGACGGATGTCATCATGTTTGTGCCCTAGGCCTTGGTAAACGGTGTGAAGGAAGACATCTTGAATTGTGTCTGCATTGTACTTCACGTCGGTACCAGCATGTTTTGAGGTGAGTAGGATCTTTTGTTTTAGTCCTATCACACGGTACAGGAACTGTTGCGGGGTCTCCCTATCATTTTGTTTGGTGCACATTAGTTCTTGGAAAAGTTCCATGCTACTTTGGCCCCCTAAGTGGGACTGGAGAAACCCCTTGAGCTCCTCTACTGTCAAGTCATCTTTGTTCATTAGCATCTCCTTGAAATTTCCTGGCTTAACTGCCTTCAACACACTTCTGATTATTTCTGCTTCGCTGAACTGTTCTTTTAAACCCTCATCAATTTGTCTGCAGGCACTGTTATAGCTTATGTCTGACCCTTGGTCACCAATCTGACCCCCTTGAATCTTAAATTCTCTGCGGTGGAGGTATGAAAGATCTCTTAGGGAGACTACCTTCTCGTGTTTTTCATGTGTGGCCTGTACAGACTGACTGCTGGTGTGTGGTGTGCTGCTGTGATTGAGTGACGTTGTCAGTGGAGATGTTGGTAGCACAGGCTGTGGGGTCGGAATAGCCATGTACTGACTGAGTTTGTTACTAAGCTCCTCGTAGCTTGCAAGCATACTCTTCAACTCAGTGTCTGGTATAGGCTGGGCGACATTAGTTATGGCTGGAGAAATCAAATCAACAGTTGGGGTGGGGCTAGATTTACTAACCATGACCATTGGGGAGGTGTTAGCAGTGGAAGCAATATTAGATGTACCCTTAAAAACTGTGCTCTCTGTGATGTCTTCATCAATAGGTTGAGGGTTATGAAATGTGTGTTGTGACTCAACATTATCAACTGCACCGACATGTGAGGTGTTAGCATGACTCTGTATCACAAAATCAATATTATCTTTCAACATTAACAACTCAACCATCCCCATATCTTCCGACTCAAGTAAAGACTTACTGTACATGAAACCCTGAATATACTCAAAGCAGCCTTCTTCATCTCCCACTTCCAGTGTCGACCGGTCCTTGTCTGGCACTGGACCCACACTCTTGGCAATCTGGAAAAGTTCATCAGATGAAAGAGAGAGAAGGCTCTTCCTGATGGTCCACACCAGGCTTTTCCTCTCACCGTCTGACATGACTACTTCTTCCCTATTCCTCACGTATGGTCACACAGTCCAAAACCCACAGTCACAGTCTCTGTTCTCAATGGATGGCACGTATCATGTATTACAGTTCAGTCTCTGTCTTTAGTCATTAGTAGGTGGTGGATACAACCCTCGCTCGGTTCTTCATCAGTCGTGCAAGTTGTTGCAACAGTAGCTGCTCCTGTTGCATGTGTCACTGACTGAAGCATCAGCTCCTTATCGGTCCAAGGTTTCAGCAATCACTGGATCAGCTCCCATGCAGCAGGTGGTGCCGATCCCGGACGAGCCCCCAAAAATCTGTTACAGGTACCGGCTGGTTCCAAATAGACAGATAATAATTTCTGCAAACAGGAGAAATAAATGAGACAGGGCTAATGCACTTCTGTTCGTTAAGCCTCGCTCAGCAGAAAAAGAGAGACCGCAAAGCGCCAATCCCGTCGTAAAGACCGTCCTGGAGCGAAGTAAAGCGCCACTCCCGTCGTAAAGACCGTCATGGAGCGAAGTAAAGCGCCACACTGCCCTCTGCCGGCTACAAACTAGAGTGTACATAACGTACATAGTAGAAGCATGTTAATTATTCATGATATAAAGGCTAGAACGTATATAATGTACATACTGTGAAAACATGTTGGCTACACATGGAAACAAAATACATTAACACAAATGTGACACATTGGTGGGTGTCACACTACCACAAAATGAAGTACGAGAAAGCAAGGGCAGTGAGGGCATCAGAGAAGTTGTGCACCGCCAATACAGCTTTATTTGTGGCTACTAAAATCTTTGTGCTGTTAGAATGGGCCAGTGGTTGAAATATAGGGAGTTACAGGGCCGACTGAAGCATCTTGTGTGGTTGATGTTTCCACCAAAATATTGTTTAAAGTGCTCCCAAACACTGATATCAGTGTTTCAACTCGAGCACCCCCCAAACACCAATTCCAGTGTACATAGCACTGCTTCTGGTGTTTCAGAACCTGATAACTGCTGTCTCCGTACTCCCTCTTCTAACAGTGTAGGAAATGACTGAATGATATTAGAAATGGCAGCAGGGTGCAATTTGTAGACAAAAACAGAAGGGGGATAGTTTTGGAATGCATTTTTGCCTGGTGATATGTTACACAAGGAGGTATGAAAATGAAAAATACAAGTGCAAACCGCTATCATACAAGTAATGTTTCCCTAAAGAATTCTATCCATATATGAGACACACACAGAGAGAGAGAGAGAGAGAGAGAGATTGCTTCTGAGTAGGAGAACACCGAGTGTGCGTACCTCCATGCAAACATGTGGACACTTTCTGACTGAGCTGAGGTGAGTGTGATATAGCTATGTGGCAAAGAGAAGGATAATATCAAAGAGGGAATTTGTGCGACATTTTATTTTGAGCCTTAATCTTTTCAGTCCATAGCAGCCTGTTAGGTCTCAACAGAGTTAAATATATACCAGTGGAGTAAATAAGTTTCCATATTGTCACCATATCGTAAGGTAATGTGGGAATAGGAATAACGCACAACGGATCATAAATCAGACCTACTGTGTGACTGTGCGTAATGGCTGTGCGTAAAAATACCTTTGAAGCTTTGGCTTTTTTTTTTTTTGGCAATTATTACTATTAGCCTACTGAATTATTCTAGAAACGATATAGCTGCAATTATTCTAGAAATGACTGAATTATTCTAGAAACGATATATATAGGTATTATAGAAATGACTGAAGTAAGCAGCAGTGTGTCTGTGTGCTTCTCTCTCTGTCCGCCACCACACGTTGCTATTTGTCACTTTGATCATGACTGTTATCTAGGCAGAAATACATTTGATTTAAAAAAAATATATAATCTGGTGCATTTTCAGCAGCGGCGCCTAGAAACACTGGATCTACAGTTCTCAATGCACAGCAGCATAGCCTACCAAGTGAGACTATTTCGACCAAAAATACAGTTATTTTGAACATATCTTTAGCATGGCATGTCATGATCTTACCGTGGCAGCCGGCCACAGTAGAATATATACAGTAGCCTATAAGGGAAATTACCGGGTTTACGTGACAAGCTCAATAAAGCCAAAAAACACGCTGCAAAAGCCGGGGAGAGTGGAGCCGCAGGGGAAGAGATACAGAGGGAAGAAAGGTGTGTGTGTGTGTGTGTGTGTCTGTTTACCACCCCTCCCCCTTGTTTGACGGACAGCCTCCAGCTCCTCCTACAAACCCTGTTGTTCTGAAGAACCATGAAGGTTCAGGGCTTCTGGAAGTTCGTTTTGGGAGGTTCTCAGAAGCGGTTCTGAGGAAGCATATCCAGGCCTTTAGTGAGATGATGCGCTTTGTCAGATGACCTCTAGAGGGCGTTTTTGACTGTGAGATGACTGTGAGGTTTTGAGATGCAGTGTTTCCCATACAGAAGCACACAATTTGGTCAGTGTGTAGAAATGGATCTAAATCGATCTCTAATGCGCATCATGTCATGTATGTCATTTGGAGATGTGCAGACAGCAGACCAGCAGCACTGAAGTTAATCCACAGTCTCCCAGTGTGAAAACAAAAGTGAAACTTGACATTCCATAGTCAGTAACAGGGATTTGTAGACAGTAACTCGTCTTCGCTGCCCTACAAACTGTAACGGTAGGTGACTTTAACGTTACCTTGTGGTATTTAAGTAACGTTAGTGGAATTAGGTCATTTAACCGTGTCGCAGTGCACACGCACCGTGGGTCTGTACAGGATCTGTGCTTGTTTACATTTCTGATCTCTAGAGGAGAAATTACTATATCCCCGAAATGAGTTTTGGGGATATTATGGATATTATTATTATTATGGATTCACCCCACCCGCCGCCGCTTCCTTCATGTGAACACAATAACTTGAGCAGTTTTTATAAGAATCTTTTCAAATTTGGTATGGACATTGATGACCCCTAGAGGAAGAACTCTATTGATTTTGATATGTTTATGATTATTATAACTGTTATTAATTAACTGATTAAATTCATGTCAATGTCCCTCCTGGAGCTGGTTGGGTTCAGTGTCTTGTTAAATGACTACAATTACAGCTGCAACCCCTCATGCTACAGTAGCATATTACCTATCTGCTGTGGTCATCAGAGGTTTAGGTATCTCAGAGCTACCTTGACACAAAGGTAATAGATTTCACACACACTGGTTTGACCATCTGTTGAGGTCAAGTTCACCAGTTTGAGATTCATAATGTTCTGAGGTAATTTTATGCACAAATGATTGTGAGGGGTCGGCGGTATGCGTAATTGTGAATGGATAGACAATGACTGTGCAAAGTCTTTGGTCATGACACAGTGAGATGAGTTGGTCCTTGGTCGAGAACTGAGGGTGTGCAGAACACTCTCATTGGACCCAACTGACTGTAAGGTGTATAGGCAGCATGCATAGAACATATAGAATCTCTCCTCCCAAACCTCAGTCATAAGCTCCATAAAAAGCTTCTCCAATATCAATACATGAATTCTGTGAGGACTGTATAGCAATTTACCGTCAGTTTGCGGAGTCCCTCTTCCATGTTTTGAGGATTCAGGGAAGTCGACTCTGTCCTGTACAAAGAATTGACATGTTCAGCACCCACAAGATATTTGATCATTATTATTATTAGTAGTAGTATTAGTAATAGTACTAGTAGTATAAAGGAATGTGCATTAAGAGGTTAAATGAAATACAATGTTAGTTGACTCTGTGTAAGGCTGCCAGTGGTTTAGTGCTTTGTAAATATAATACACACAGGAATGTGTATAAAGAGGAAATTAGTTTGGTGTACCCTGATTGTGAGGTTGAGAATTATGAAGACACAAGCAGCACTGCAGCAGTAGATCACTCTGCATGGTTAAAAACAAGTGCCGGATAACTATGGGACAAAAAACAGGCAAACACTGAGTCATTTTTATCACATCACTTGGTAACTAGTGTACAACAAAATAACTGGGTTATAAAAAGGTAAATTGGTTTCACTCAGTTTAAACTTGACACATTTTAAATTGTTTATCTTAGTTCTCCAGATCTCAAGTTGATGTATGGGTCACAACAAAGCACATCAATTGTCAAATGCAATGAAAACACTTTTAACTATTCTAAATTCCTTTCTGCATTAAACAGTTGTCTAATTAATCAGGATGTAAGTCACGCCTGTGTGTTGATTAGTGATGAACCCATAGAGATAAAACAGTAGAGGGGACATTACATCATTAACTGTGTGAGAACCGTCCGCCATCTTGCCTGGGTCCACGTTGCCTGTTAACTACAACAGCTGCCTATTGGCAGCAAACATGGCTGTTCTGATTTGTACATAACTGCTGCACATCAGTATAGAGTAGAAGACAGAAATTGTTTTACATACTAGCTTTAACTAAGACACCTTAAAGCACAACATTTCTGGCTAGTAGCCAACAGACTGGAGTTCTATTTGAAATAGTTTGTAGCCTAACGGTAACGTTAGCTAGTTAGCTGTTAGCTGTTAGATGCTATCGTTACATTTCAGTTTGTATGTTAGTTGGCTAGGTCTCTGCTATTGCCACACAAACACTGATGTTTCTGAGAGCAATCAGCACACTGCATCCATCATTATGTTCACACAGCTGTTTCTATAGCAAAAGGAACATAGCATTAAAACATATGTGTACACATACTTTCACATACATGCACACATAAATACATGATACAATTACAGCAATAACCCCCCCCCACTGCTATTAAGTGTGAAATTATAAAATCAAATAATTGAAACAGAGCCCCCCATTAAAAACAATATTAAAAGAAAAAAGAAAGAAACATTATTGTAGTACTTTGCTGTCCTGCATGCTGTCCAACCATGCTGCCCTATTGTAACAATAGTATTTCTTACATATCTATGACCCGGTTTACCAAATGCTGTGAGCTATCAAATTAACAACTTTAACAAAAGCAAAGAGAGAGAGTGAGTTACTTTGAGGCCTGCTTCCACCTCTCCAACGCACCAGATGTGCTCTGCTCTCCCCTGTGATCTATTTTTGGCAATATTTACTCCTGCTGCACAGCTCAGAACTATGCGTGGGGGTTCCTGTGCATGAGTAGTTCGAGTGATCGGAGGTTGTGATAACTTATTTTCAAACTTTTTTGCCCCGTCAGCAAGGCCAACTTGCCTATTAGCAACATTAGCCGCAAGATATGTAAAGAAAACATCAGTTTTCTCAGTCAGCTGAGATCTAGGACTGCCTCTAACGGAAAGAGAACTGTTACAAAGTATTTTTTAAAACTTCTAATCTCAGTTTCTTGCTCTTTTCTCTTGTGGCTGTGGGAAAAAATGCCAGTGCTCACCTCGCTGTTGCCTCCTCCTCTCTGCCGTGATTTCCTCGGGTGAGAGATGCTCTCAGGTCAACATCGTCATTCCCTTTATTCAAACAGTGATACATCATATCCTTTCCTCCTCTGTCCTGAGGTGGAAAATCCCAGGCACAAACTTGGAGCTAGGCCCAAAACTGAAACATTTGCGTGTTCTACACATGCAATTGCTAAGCCAGATTCAAGGTCTGTCCAGACAAGGCATAAGAAGAAGCATGTACAGTATATGCTATCATCAGCATGTGCCATTCAGCATGTCAATTTTATTGACCGTTTCTGTGGTGTTTCTACTGTTTAGTTGCATTAAAAATACAAGGTTGAGGAGGTTGTAAGCTCAAAAGTTGTGGAACAAGTTGGATTTTAAATATTTTTGTAACAGCAAAAAAAACAACATTGTAAACTACCTCTACCCTAGATCCCCTTTAACAGAGACCCAGCACTCTTAAACTATCATTAACTGTTTCTGTTTCCCAGCGAATACACTATATACACTCAAACATATACACAAATATGCTCGTATGCAAGCTTACATGGACACACAAACATAGACACACACATGCACACAAACACACACACACACATTAGTAATGACAGAGTGAGACAGGAATTCTACACAGCCCTGACTAGATGAGATTCTGCCTTCTGATGAGTTGATAAATTAGAGTTAATCACACATACACAGGCAGTCTATGCATGCACATGCAAACACACACTGACAACACTTCCTCAACAATTGCTGTTGGGCCACTAACAAGTGTTCAGATGTTCTTCTGCCAATAAATGCTGCTCTGGTTGGGCATTACTGTGGTTGCTACTCATTTTACTGTAATTGGCTCAAGTGTGGACTTTGTGTGTATTGTGCTTGGTAATGTGATCGCAGCCTTGAACTTAAACACTATAAACAAGTACATCATTACTGAACATGTATAATGTAGATATTACTGGCATGTCTTATATAGATGCATATCATTCATTCACAAAACTAGATCACTCTGCCAGTAACGCACTGTCACCCCACAGCAGTGTGTGCTGCAGCAGAGAAAATATGACCTCATTCACAGCAAAAGCACAGCGTTCTGCAACTGCTACATATACCTGAGTATGTGAAGCATTTGTCTACTCTAACCCTAAAATCACTGTTGGATCATGTATAGTGGCAAAGAGGCCAACATGAGAATACTGTATATTCTTCAGCATATGACTTGAATACACACACACACACACACACACACACACACACACACACACACACACTGCGGTTAATAGACTTTGTCTGCACAGATTACTCTACATAACAGGAAACATCAGTGTTGATCCCTCCATTATATAGGGAGGGATTGGTCACCCTGCTTCAGGGAGCCGTCTTCCAATCCTGCCTACTGCACATCCATTGGAACAACAGTAGTAGGCCTAATGGATGCTGATTGGCCGGCTGTAAACAAGATGAGTCTGAATCTCTGAAGTAAAAAGACAGCTGTAGTCTACTTTTGCGTAGGCCTGCGTTAAGGCCGACTTCTATATCTTTAAAAAGCCTTTGTTTTCATTTCTGTTTCCACTTTCCACCGTATTCCATGTTGTCTGTCTGTGAGTCACCAGTAAAAATGACAGAATCTTCCCCTGTTTTTGTGGTTTGAATTTGAATTGAATGTCTTTTTTTTCTTTTAGTCATGTCAGTATCATGATAAAGTATGAACTTGACCACGGTCGTCATTCTGTGCATTTTGACTGTCAAAATAAAAGCTAAAGGAGGTCAAACAGGCAGTGACTAGTGGACACCTGGATTACAGCGCCTCCTAGTGGATTAAAGTCCACATGTCAACAAGTATCTGCAACCTCTAGTCTGTGGCATGAACTTTGATGCCACTGCTATGACAAGAAGTCTTTCTGTACAATAGGACAGCATTTGTTCATATCTCAGGAATTGTTTTCATAAGTATCTGTATCATAATGTAATGGGTTGTTAGTTGAGAAAAAGAAGCACAATGGTTATGATAAAAAACAATAGGACAATACAACATTAAAATGAAATTCATTGTGCAGGAGAGGAAAGAAGCCTAGAAGGCTTGTTCAAGGTCACTACTCATTTTACAGTAATTGGCTCAAGTGTGGACTTTGTGTGTATTTTGCTTGATGTGACCACAGCTTTGAACTTATTATTGAACACGATACACAAATACATAATTCCTGACTGAACGTCAGATCAAACCCATCTTTTGTCAGAAAAAAGGCCAAGAGATAAAAATGATTAAATGTTTATTATCATATATAACAATTTTAAATTGATAACATCCATGTATTATTATACATCATGTATTCCAAAATTACATTTTCATCTACTAACAACTTTATTCAGATAAAAAAAAAATAAAAATAAAAATAAAAGGTCACCTCATATTCATTGCTGATACACAGATTCACTGAATTTTGAATTCATTTGCAATGGACTATGTTTTTCATTGGTTATAACAGATGTAACCCTTCACCAGCACTAAACTAAACTATTGGATTTGTAAGAGAAATCACCGACTCAATGGAAGATCTGAAAATGACAGGAGCATTGTCTGTTGTCAAGTCAGTCACTTCTCTTACCCATTTAGAATGAGACATTTTTAATAAATCACAAGATTGACATATTTACATTTACATAATCCTTTCTTTTTAAAATGACTGTAACCATTGTGTAACTGGGAGTAAACAATGATTTGATGATCAACTGGAAAACACTAGCTAGGTCTAAGGCTGGGGGTAGGTTAGGCTATCTTGTGCTTTTTGCTATGCTTGTCCTATATCTTTTTGTTCACCACTGATTTTGTGATCTAGCTAGGCTCACTCTCTGTAAAGTCCTCTGAGACATGCTTGTGATAAAGGGCTAAATAAACAAACAAACTTGAACTCGAACCTGAATCAAGTCCATCCATTACCTCAGATCTGGAAACTGCTCACCTGCTCTCTCTGCACCGTCAGTGTAACTAACTATGGATTTGCTCCTCGTGGAAGACATATCTTTAACTCTCTTCCATCGAGGTTGTTAACCTGTTGATCATGTTTAATGAGTAGGTCTGGATCTGCATTATCAGAGAGGGAGAAGTTGCCGAGGGTATTCATGAAGCGACCATCTCTTCTCAGAGCTTCTCCCACAGTGATCCCCCTCTCTGCATAGACACAGAGATACTTAACCTGTCTGATAATGTTATTTATAAACAGCTTCTTTCTTGTGGCGTTTGTTCCTCCCTCTCTATCAATGTAGAATGTAATGTATCTACTCTCTGGGAGTATTGCTTGCTGGGGATCTTGGGTCTCTTCAACCTGTTTACATGATATGACCACCAAGCCATCATCCTCAATCAAATGACAAGGAAAATGTGTTGCAACAGCAACGTCCCTGTCTCTGCCCAACTGAATTACAACAGTGTTATCTGCATACTTTTTTACATTGTATTCATCTCTTGTTTTTAGAGCCTCCAGGACTGTGCAGGGCTGTTCACAGGTAATTCTGTACTTCCTGGTATTGTTGATGAATTGAAATCTGAAACGACGAGGATATCCCTCCTGCAGGAAATCACAGCAAGAAGATAAAAGTGAGATTTATGTGGTAAACATGCAACCTGTTTTATGCATGTAGAAAACATTACACAGTCTACTGACCATGGAATCATCATCCTCCTCCTCCTCCTCCTCCTCCTCTTCCTCCTCTTCCTCTTCCTCCTCCTCCTCCTCCTCCTCCTCCTCCTCTCTCTCTTGACTGGGTGCAGGATTGATCTGTGAGAAGACAAAAGGATTTAGATTCTATCAGATGCTTTTCCAGAGTGATACTGTAGACAGACTGTTTTGAAAGATATTTTCTAAAAATTTTGATATTATGGCATTTATTATGGCAGAATCTTTGTTTTTCAAAAATATTCACCATAAAAAAAAAAATCTCCCTGGTATGTCCACTGTAACTTCTGTTCCAGACAATGTGGCATAATATGTAAGCTTTGGTTTCCATTCTTAAAGTCTCTGCTGTTGAGTGAGTTCATAACTAGTTAAGACAATTGTGTGTATTTTTAAGTAAAAACTGGATAAGGTCTTGGTATGTCCTCATGTGATCCAAGCTGATACGTATTTCAGAGTCACAGTATGTTGTAGTGTGTTGCATATATTTGCACTTTGCAACATATTTTTTTAACCAGAAGGGAAATGATTTTAATGCTAGTCAGGTTGCACGGTCTACAATTACAGCTGCAACCCCTCATGCTACAGTAGCATATTACCTATCTGCTGTGGTCATCAGAGGTTTAGGTATCTCAGAGCTACCTTGACACAAAGGTCATAGATTTCACACACACTGGTTTGACCATCTGTTGAGGTCAAGTTCACCAGTTTGAGATTCATAATGTTCTGAGGTTAAATTATGAGGGGTCGGCGGTATGCGTAATTGTGAATGGATAGACAATGACTGTGCAAAGACTTTGGTCATGACACAGTGAGATGAGTTGGTCCTTGGTTGAGAACTGAGGGTGTGCAGAACACTCTCACTGGACCCAACTGACTGTAATGCACCTAAAAAATTTGTAAGTGGAGGAAGAGGGACACAAGAAATGGGTGAACTGAGGAGAACAGTAAAGTACCTCAGATATACTAAAGGTGGTGAGTTCTGATTGGTTGAGTGATTGATTGGTGGCGCTCTACCCCCTAGGGTGCGCCCTAAGGTGCTGCAGGTATTTAAAGACAGTGTGGTGGTATAGGCAGTGTGCATAGAACATATAGAATCTCTCCTCCCAAACCTCAGTCATAAGCTCCATAAAAAGCTGCTCCAATATCAATACATGAATTCTGTGAAGACTGTATAGCAATTTACCGTCAGTCTGCGGAGTCTCTCTTCCATGTTTTGAGGATTCAGGGAAGTCGACTCTGTCCTGTACAAAGAATTGACATGTTCAGCACCCACAAGATATTTGATCATTATTAGTAGTAGTAGTATTAGTAATAGTAGTAGTACTAGTAATATAAAGGAATGTGTATTAAGAGGTTCAATAAAATACAGTGTTTGTACACTGTGAAAGGCTGAGTGGTTTAGTGCTTTGTAAACAGGCGTGTACATTCTATAGCAGTTAGCTGAACAAAATAATTTGGACAAACCTTCCTCTCTTTTGTGTTGCCCTCTTATTCATTTATTTTTTTTATTTAGACAACCACAGAGAGCAGGATATGTGTTGAAGATGAGCCCTGTGCTTCACACACCCTCATATTTAACATTCCATCTGAAGATTTGGGTACACACTGATTATTTCAACCTACTCCAACAGGTAGCCTTCCCCCAGTGTACAAAGAGGAAATAAGTTTTTGATAAACCCTGATTGTGAGATTGATAATCGTGAACACGAGCAGTGCCGCAGCAGTAGACCACTCTGCACGGCTAAAATGCAGTAAATGCTAGCAGAACGTCAATGGAAAGCCTCAGTAAAGCATATAGCATCTTTGTTGCTATAGCTACCTAGATGACACAAACCTAAACCTGTCAAGTGCAGTCGATTGTGTAGTGCAGATCATAGAATACGCTACGTTGGTGGGTGGGACAAAACAATTTGATTGACACATGGTAGTAAACTGAATTGTTTATGTTGCTTGTGAAAAAATAAATGTCAAGGCAATCAAATGCAATGATAAAATTTGGTAGTGTTCATTTGGTAGTGTTTTAACATTTCAATATTTAGTTTAATTGCATTGATAACATTTAATATGATGGCATCTTATATCAAAATGTAGCTGTTCCTATGTCTATTAACTAGAAGTAACACATTTCCAATATCTCTATCTAACACAGTTTTATAATATGTTTAGTCCACAGACCACTTTTTTACTTTCAATACTATAAAACTGAAATGTTACCCTCACCAAAAAAGTTAGTGACTTTCAGATGTTTTAACACAGTAGATGAGTGCAGGTCAAGAAAGCAAACATTTTGATGTTACATTTTTTTTCTGTGACCTTCAAAGGACCAGAAAATAGCTGTGTGCCAACCAACCCTGGTCTCCACATGATGGGATCTATATTAATTATTTCTTTATATGGATGTAATCTTAATTGTAGGCTAATCTTGTCATGCCAGTAAAGTTTAAAAAACATGTTAGGGTCTACTGTCCATTGTCACCTGCTGAAGTTGGCTTAAAGCTGTCACACTAATCATTTAATGAATAGCACTAAATCACATTGGTCTTTTTCTTTTGTCTATTTTTCTATCTGTGTGTACCTGTCTGTTTCAGTGTTGGTGATATTCAGTTGCTGTCAACATATTCTGTCTGTTGCTACAACAATAGATCATTTCAGAGGGTTTTACATTACAAATATTTTTTAATCATTATTTCATTTATACTCTTAACACAACCACTCCGAATACCAAAGAAATATGAGAATTAAGTCTTCTTGAAAAAATTATGAACAGTTTCTGCAAAATAAATGCATCATAAAATACTTCCAGAAGATTGAAGACATGATTAGCTAACATAGTTAAGCTATTATCTAAAAACTTTCCTAAATGCCTCATGTTTGCTACCATTTCAGACAGTCACAGTTGTCTTGCACACAATGCATTAAATAAAAAATAGTAGTGATGCTTCGCTAAAAAAATATTAGCATTATAAATGCAGCATAAGCCACTTTCACCATTGGTTCCAATTACAGTGGACCCAGGTAAGGCGGCTGCCATACGGTCCTGTTGCAGAACAGGAATTCTGTTGGACATGTCCCCTCTACTGTTAAATCTCTATGGATAAACCCACTTTCTGTTTGCAAGTGAAGAGAGCCTTCAACAAATAGGATGCAAGTCTTACTAAATGTTTTAGTGCATACAGACTAGTGATGCGCGGGTCAGGTTTTTTCCAACCCGCGACCGCCCGATCCGACACATTCATATCCGAACCCGCCCGACCCATTTTCATAAAACAACGACCCGAAACCGATCCGCAACCCGGGAAAAAAAAAGATTCAAGAGGCCAGGTAATTTTCCAAAGACTCGTGTAACTAAGGTAGCCTAATACTTCATGCTGCAGTGTGTCAATTTAAAACTTAATTTAGTCTAGAATTCACACCGGAATTCGGTGGTGACAACCGACTTTATGAAGGAGAGTGAATTCGCATGTGTCTGGTAGGCTACACCATAGAGATATAACACTATATATGTATATATATTTATATCTCTATGGGCTACACACTGGAGCAGAGCAGAGTTTAGGCTGTGTCTCAAAAATTAAATATTTTAATTCAAAAATTAAAAATAAAATTAGAGGTTAACAGGAGTCACCCCACTCGTATTTTCAGTTTACTTGAGTAAAATTAAACAGTAATCAACAGCTCTGGGAGACCGTACTTTTGTAATAGACTGTAGAATAAAACGTACACTGAGGAGACAATTTATGCTATTTATCTAGACCTGGATAAAGACAATAGATTTACTTGAATGAAATTTCTTATTTAAAAAGAAAGAGTGAAAAATAACATTGCAAAAGCAGTTACATAACATGTTAGCCTATTCTTCTTCTGCTATTATTATTATTATTATTATTATTATTATTTTCCCTTCAAATGGTTACATTTTCAATGTGCAATTAAAAATATCTATATTTGGTTACATGGCTTATTAAAAGCAGACTGCAGCAGCAGCAGGTTGGAGGCGGTGGAGTCTGGAGGCTCTGACTCGCTTCACGGACACAATAAACTTCACAACCTGGGAATATTTGCATTACTTTGAACTGATGGAAGAAAAGGGTCAGAACATTATTGTTACCTGTTACATCTGAGAACTGAAAGCACCTGCCAATGTGTTGTGAGCTATCCGCCTTTTATTTTTTAGACCAGACATGATTAATCGAGGCTGCCTCTGTGATCATACTAGTTTACCATAAAGACGATCAGACCCCGAATAAATGAAAGCTGCTTGTTAAGTAGCCTACCTGAATTTTCAGGGAGTCAGTTCGGTTGTAGAATGGTAGCAGTGTGTGTGTGTGTGTGTGTGTGTGTGTGTGTGTGTGTGTGTGTATCTTCAGTCGACCCTAACCCGCCCCACCCGCGGGTTTCGGATTGGCATCAGTAATACAGACAAAGACTTTTAAAAGGCTTGAACGACCTCATTAAGAATTCATTATCTCGTCATTACCTCGTTTTGCAGGGTGCATCCACCCTGAACAAAGATGAACAATCTGCATAAATCAAATCAAATCAAATCTTTCTTAACTGCCATCATACGTTACCTGGTAGAGGTGAAGATTCTTGTCTCTCTGATCACAGCGGTGCAAGTAGGGGTAGAGTGAAGTTTCTGTGTGGCTCACAGAGTATATAGTTTTTCTTTTGTCCAATAGGAACATTACAATTTGCTCTTATCCAATAGGAATATGACAACAACATTACAGGAACCTATTACACGGCTTTGTTGAATACTCGATTCTGATTGGTCAATTGCTATGCATAATGAGTAATAATAATGATGATTTCTATAGCCTGCTGGTGAGAACATCACCAGAAGACATAAAGCTTGTTAAGTTTTTAAGCGGGTAACTTGAAAGCACTCGACTGAGTTACTTTTAATAAACTTAGTATATCCACATATTAGATATCAAACTGTTCTGCTACTTCTTCTGCCACTCACAATGTAAATATCTAAGTCATAGCTTTTATACTTTTTGAGTTAGGGACGTTTGCAACACAATACAATACAACACAAATATAGATACATATACACACACATGCACATACACACAATACATAAATACAGATCTACACAACAGCACAACCCAGCAGAAATGACATACAAACATACAAAAAAGGCCTGTAATACTGGACAATATGGAATATGGAATATTCCATTCCTGGAATATGAAACAATGAAGATCAAGAAAGGGCCAACTAGGCTAAACCTGGTTAATTCTTTGAATAATCTCGATAGCCTTGGACCAGTTAATAAGGGTATCAACATCTGCACCATTGATTCTAGCAGTGGACCTCTCAAGTCCACAAATATCTAGAAAAAAAGTGAACCAGGTTCTCCTCATGATAATAGCGGGTTCAAACCAGTTCTTAATGATGGTTTTCTTAGCTGCAGTTGAAGCTTCCATTAGTATTCGCTTCTCCTGAAAGGAGACAGACACATTTGGATTGAACCCCAAGAGATAGAGAGCAGGTGGGAAGAGGTTTACCAATAATGCTTCCAACAACTGTATTAATGTATTCCCAGAAAGATTTAATCATAGAGCAACGCCAGAACATATGAAAATAATCCCCTCTCACAGAATCGGGGCATTTAGAACATATATCATTATCTGACATTTTCAATCTTAATCTGCGCTCAGGGGTGAAATAAAATGTATGTATGAATTTAAAATGAATTAGCTGAATCCAAATTGTGGACCAATTCTGTTCGAGACCAAGAAATTCTAAATCTTTTTCCCAACTTTTTAATACTGGAAGTGGTTTGATGTTACCCAGGGGCGTGTCTAGGGGGGGGCACTGGCCACCCCTGAAATCTGATTGGCCACCCCAGGTGCCACCCCAAAATCCTGAGTTATGACTGGCTGATGGCCATGTTAGAGGCGGGACCATCAAGCCAGTTCATTTCTTTTTCCAAAACTACGCTGCTTGAGTTCCAAGAAACACGCCAAGAGGAGCAAAGAGAAAATCAAATTAGGGATCTGTGTGAAAAAAACACTGTCTGACCAAACAGAATGCAGCACACACCTGAAGATAAAGACCAAGAAGTAATGTTAGTAGCATACATTTTTTTTAATATGCATACAGTTGACAGTGATGCCTGATAATTCTGGTTTTCAGCCTGGGCCTTGTATGGAAGAGGATTAGGGCCACATGTGAAAAATGTATTTAAATTCTGAGACTAATATAATAAAGTCAGAATTCTGAATTTAAAGTCGGAATTCTGACTCGGAATTCAGAATTCTGACCTGGGACCTGCCTACATCCTTCCTAAATGCCGCGCCCACCTCAGCCACCCCAGTCAAAATAGCCTGGACACACCACTGATGTGACCTGAGTAGAGCTTGCTGTAGGTCAGTGCTACTAGTCTGGACTTGGAGGAGAACATTGTTGAGTTAGGGCCGTTTGTTCAACACTAGTGCAAAACTGTGTTTTACAATACTTTTCTCTCCTTTGACTGTCACTATTCCCACAATTTTCACAGTACATACATACACTGTAATGAATTGCTGTAAATTTACTGTGGATTTACGACAGTATCTTACTGTTAACCGGTTAACCAATAACAGTAGATAACTGTCATTTATCAGCATATAACTGTATTTTCTGTCAAGATGTGGAAATATGCGCTATCATCCCTTTACAAGTCCAGTCACTATCCATCGACATCGTACTGATGATTGTAGGCTGATGTTTCTGTTTTGATGGTAACACTTTTTTTTTTTTTTTATTAATGAAACTGCCATACTCATTTTTGAGTGACACGTGACGTGGCTATTCCTGAGCTTGACTTTGGACAGCACAGCTTCAGTATGAGAGCAGTCCACACGGAGTTCAACCAAGCGAGGAGGTAACGTTATACGCTTATCTCCCCGCAAATGACACAAGGGCCCCGCCTCCCCCTCGTGTCAAAGCGTGTGTCAATGTTTACAACTTCGATGAGAGGATGAAGCGGAACTCTCCTTCTGGTCACGAAAAGAGGGGGGGGGGGGGGAAAACACCATGAGAGTGAATTGCGGGAACAGCAATCAGGTAAACTTGTGTTCTCTCCTCTCCAAGTTTGATGTCGGTAAATAACAGTAAGGTTAAGTTGATGTGCTAGCTTGCAGTGCGTCTCTCTCTAGTCTGTGTGTCTTGCTAACCAGCTGCAGTGCATCTCTTGGTCTGTCTGTGTCTTGCTTGCAGCCACTTCCAGGGCTGTTCTGTGACTTTGTGCCTGACAAAAAGTGAAAGTGAAATACAACAATTTATTCCGTTTGATAAACGCCAACGGGCAGCGCTGTTTATAGACTGCTGCTCGGAAAAGATAACCGCATCGCGCGTGAACATGCGTTCATATGCACGTGCACAAAATGAAACTCGCGCTTTCCAGCAGCAGCCTCTGTGGGGACCAGTCCAGTCCAGTCGAGTCCAGTCGAGTCCAGTCCAGACAGTATATGGGCGTGATGGCACTCCTCATAGGCACATCATTTTAAAACAAGACAATGATTATCTAGTCTCTCAGTCAAGGTTTAGTTACAACTCTGGACTAATGCAAGATGGAAAGCAATGGATTGACATTGACTATTGATTCAATATTGAATTTAAAATGTTGATTAGCTGGGCATACTGGGCAATATGGATGCACATTTCTCAGTAAATAATAACCATCAAGTATTCAGCCAAGCCATAGAATAAATAGTATTTTATATTTGAAAATGTATAAAAGGAAATCTGGGGGAGCCAGTTTGAATGGGCCTGATGCAGCTGATAAAATGAATAATAGCAGGCTATTGTTATCTATAATTTACAGGTGCTATGCTTACTTGTTGGATTGTAGTGGGAGCACTGGGGTGTCAGGTGTGACTGTGTGGCAATGGCAAATGGTTTACATGGCTCACGGGTCAGGTAGGAGGGCCCCTTAGCAGAATTTTGCTTAGGGCCCCAGGTAGGTCAGGACCGGCTCTGCTCTCAGCAGATGGAGAAGTGAGGTGTGTCAGTGTGTTATTCCCAGGAGCAACATTGTCTCTTACTGTTCTCTCTTCTTTGTACTTTTTGTCCTGTCTGTAACCATTTTCTGTCTCTCCCTTGAACACTGTTTATTGCTCTGGCCCCTTCCTCTCCCCCCATACTTGTAAAATAACAGTAAGATGCTGGCGTCTCTGCTGAATTCAGCATTCTGACCTGGGACCTGCCTACATCCTTCCTAAATGCCGCGCCCACCTCAGCCACCCCAGTCAAAATGGCCTGGACACACCACTGATGTGACCTGAGTAGAGCTTGCTGTAGGTCAGTGCTACTAGTCTGGACTTGGAGGAGAGCATTGTTGAGTTAGGGCCGTTTGTTCAACACTAGTGCAAAACTGTGTTTTACAGTACTTTTCTCTCCTTTGAACAGTCTTGTCTTTGACACATTTTTAAACTGTCACTATTCCCACAATTTTCACACTACATACATATATTTTACATCAAACCTCCATCCTTATGGATGATGGAGGCTTAAGATCATTTGAAGATCTTAAAAGCACATATAATTTATCCAGAACATCTTTTTACTTTTATTTACAGCTGAGAGTTGCTTTTCAAAGTTATGGAGTCCCATGCAATAATTCTCCTTCTATACACCCACTGCTTAAGCTTTTATGTATTAAACCTAAATGTGGGGGTTTTGTATCCAATCTGTATAAAAAGTTACAGGAATCTACAAGTCCTATAATGGGGGTGACCAAAGTCTGGAATGTTGACTTAAAGGATTGGGAGCAAGTTATTAATTGGAAGAGAGTATGGGGAAATATCAAAGTTGCATCACGAAATTTTAGTCATCAAATGATTCACTACAAATTTATTCATAGACTGGACTTCACTCCCAGGAAACGCTGTCAACTTCAACTTTGCTCTACACCCATTTGCCCTCTGTGTAATAATGGAGAAATAGGAACCTACTTGCATACAATGTGGCAATGTCCAGATGTGGAGTTTTTCTGGTCTCAAGTGGCATCCCTGATGGGAGCTATAATTGGAATCTATGTACCTTGTATTCCGACTATTTTACTCTTAAATGACGATTCTTCATTATCTCTTAATTTTTCTCAGAGAAGACTGTTGCTCCTAGGTTTGACAGCTGCAAAGAAAATGCTAATACAGAGGTGGAAGCCCCCACATACACTTCATATTACCCATTGGATTGTCCTGGTTTATGACATAATCTCTCTAGAACTTTCCATTGCCCGGTCAAATGGGGCCATGGCAAATAAAGTTGAGGTTCTGTCCAAGGCAATGGAGAAGGTTAAATCTATCTATATGAATCAGGTTGGCCAGTAATGTTTGGTTCGCTATGCTAAATGTAATTTCTAACCCTAACCCTTTCAAATGTCATTTTATTTTATTTTTTTCTGTGGAGAGGTATGTGTGTGTATGCATAAATGTATTTGTATGTATATGGGTATGTGTAGGCATGTGTATGTACATGTATACAGTATGTGTGCACGTACAGTATATGCATGTATATATCTATTAGTAGTAGTTTTATTATTAGCATTATTAGTATTATTATTAGCATTATTAGTATTATTATTATTATTCAATTAGATTATTATTATTTATGTATTTATTTATGTATTTTTTTCCTTTTTTTTATTTTTTTATTTTTATGTATTTATTTATTTATTTTTATTTTTATAGTCATTATTATTTTCGCCTATACTATATGCCTAGGTATTACGTAATCATGCATAGGGAGTTATCTGAAGCCAGCCAGGGGAGGGGAGGGGAAGGGAGTAAGCTAGGGAGGGGAGGGGAGGGGAGGGGAGGGGAGGGGAGGGGAAGGGAGGGGAGGGTGGGATAAAATGTTAGGTTTCTTTCTTTTGTTTTTTTTCTCTTTTTCTTGAATTACACTGTCCGCAACATTGTGTTAAGGAGATGTATAGACACATATGGATGTGATACATGCGGGTATATGTATTTGATTTATTATCGTTACACTGTAAAGAAACAAAATCAAAATTTGATCACAAAAAAAAAAAGTGGGTGAATTATTCAATGCTTGCATGTCAGTCGGGGGCCCTGTGGGAGGGCGGGGCCCGTTTCAGTTGAAATGGGTGAAACATAGCTAAGGCTGCCACTGCTGGTAGTAGTAGTAGTAGTAGCTGTAGTAGTAGAAGTAGTAGCAGTAGAAGTATTAGAAGTATAAAGCCTCCCAACGTGAGAGAGAAAGAGAGAGAAGAGAGGCACAGAGAGAGAGAGGTATGGAGTAAGCAGTCGATCAGCAGGAAGACAATATTCAGGAAGGCTTATGTGTAAAAGCATGAAGGTATAGGAAGTACAAATGTTGAGTATAAGGTATATTTTGAGTAGAATAAAACTGAAAGTAAGGAAGCGACAAGTATGAAAATATGTAAAAGACATGTTAAAATGGAGGAGAGTGAAAAAAGGAGAAGTGGAGAAGAGCTGCATGTGAGCAGCAGTGGAACAGAAAGTGACAGAGTGGAGCCCTAGTGTCGAACAAACGTTCAAAACTCAAAAACTATACATCATATTGCTTATATATTTACATTGTGAGAGCAGAAGTAGCTGAAGAGTTGAATATATAACATGTATGTAATGTTAAAGTTGTGGAAGTGATTGAAGTTTAAAAGCAGAAACCTGTTCAAAATAGACACACACGGTATAGGTGTTGAAAAAACACCCTAACTCAAAAACTACAAGTGCTTTTACTTAGATATTTACATTGTGAGTGACAGAAGAAATAGCCTAAGAGTTTGATGTAAAATGTCTAATTGCTTTTTAGTTGCTTTTTAAATGAGTCTAGCACACCACAGACATCACTATCTTATATTTACAGGGTCTCTTGAACCTTATGTGCTCTGTTTAGCTATATCTCTGTACAATGCATCAGACTTCTTGGAGGTTTATGTTTTTATTGTAAGTGGTCCCTGTTAAACAGAAAACATCACTATCTTATATTTACAGGATCTCTTCTCCCTTATGAGCTCTGTATATATTATACACACTGGTGGACATCTGACAGACAGATTGTTGTAGTGTTTGTATATTTCCTCCTATTTTGGAAGATTTGTTGTTGTGTATGTGTATTGTACATTTGTTCACCTGCCCAGGGACTGGGGATGAAAATGAGCTGTTTAGCTATATCTCTGTACAATGCCTCAGACTTCTTGGAGGTTTATGTTTTGTTACAACCCAAGTACAAGTAACAAAGGATGATGGACACACAAAACAAATAAATGTGCAATAGATTTATTTAAAAGAATAAGACAGAACCAACAAGGCAGACGGGGAGGGAGACGGAATACCTTTGTTAAAGATTAATTATCTCGTCAAACACTCTGAACAAAGATGACAAATCTGCGTAAATCAAAAGAAATCCTTCTCTCTTAACTGCAGTCAGACTTTACCTGGTAGTGGAGCAGATACTCGTCTCTCAGATCACAGCCGTACCAGACAGAGGGTTTGAGAGAAGTTTCTGTGTGTGGCTTCGAGAGTATATACAGTAGTTCATCCAATAGGAACATTACAGTTTTTCTCTTATCCAATAGGAAGACATTACGTAGTGACGATGCGTGTCAAGCGCTGCCCCCCCCCCACCCCTGGCATTCCACCAGCTCTCCCAGTCCTTAAATGCCAGTGATCTTTTGAAGCCTGAATGTAGTGGGAAAGATGGTGTCTGTATCAAAGACATGTTTATGAAATACAAAGAGGAACAACAGTGACGACCATGTCAGCAAAACTTTCTTTATAAATTAACATTATTACATCGCCTAAGGTCTGAACTTACCATCAGATGTATGGGGTGGAAGTAAAAAAAACCTTAATAACTCAAACAGTGAATGGTTTAAATAGCTATCAAATTAAATGGTGGATTGAATTTAACGCTGCTTTTAACACCACTTCATTAGATTTGTGACGACTCTCCCTCTCTGTCTGCCTTGTTGGTTCTGTCTTATTCTTTTAAATAAATCTATTGCACATTTATTTGTTTTGTGTGTCCATCATCCTTTGTTACTTGTACTTGGGTTGTAACAAAACATAAACCTCCAAGAAGTCTGAGGCATTGTACAGAGATATAGCTAAACAGCTCATTTTCATCCCCAGTCCCTGGGCAGGTGAACAAATGTACATTACACATACACAACAACAAATCTTCCAAAATAGGATGAAATATACAAACACTACAACAATCTGTCTGTCAGATGTCCACCAGTGTGTACAATTTATACAGAGCTCATAAGGTAGAAGAGATCCTGTAAATATATAAGATAGTGATGTCTTATGTTTAACAGGGACGTTAAGTCTGATGCATTGTACAGAGACACCTCACAGCAGTGTGTGCTGCAGCAGAGAAAAATAGTTGTGAAAATGAAATGAACACAGACAGACACAATGGATCAGCGTGGCTGAAGCCTGTCTCTTTAAAAACAGAGGCAGCACAATATGTCCTCATCACCTCATTCACAGCAAAAGCACAGTGTTCTGCAACTGCTACATATACCTGAGTATGTGAAGCATTTGTCTACTCTAACCCTAAAATCACTGTTGGATCATGTATAGTGGCAAAGAGGCCAACATGAGAATACTGTATATTCTTCAGCATATGACTTGAGTACACACACACACACACACACACACACTGCGATTAATAGACTTTGTCTGCACAGATTACTCTCACATAACAGGAAACATCAGTGTTGATCCCTCCATTATATAGGGAGGGATTGGTCACCCTGCTTCGGGGAGCCGTCTTCCAATCCTGCCTACTGTACATCCATTGGAACAACAGTAGTAGGCCTAATGGATGCTGATTGGCCGGCTGTAAACAAGATGAGTCTGAATCTCTGAAGTAAAAAGACAGCTGTAGTCTACTTTTGCGTAGGCCTGCGTTAAGGCCGACTTCTATATCTTTAAAAAGCCTTTGTTTTCATTTCTGTTTCCACTTTCCACCGTATTCCATGTTTTTAAAAAGCCTTTGTTTTCATTTCTGTTTCCACTTTCCACCGTATTCCATGTTGTCTGTCTGTGAGTCACCAGTAAAAATGACAGAATCTTCCCCTGTTTTTGTGGTTTGAATTTGAATTGAATGTCTTTTTTTTTCTTTTAGTCATGTCAGTATCATGATAAAGTATGAACTTGACCACGGTCGTCATTCTGTGCATTTTGACTGTCAAAATAAAAGCTAAAGGAGGTCAAGCAGGCAGTGACTAGTGGACACCTGGATCACAGCGCCTCCTAGTGGATTAAAGTCCACATGTCAACAAGTATCTGCAACCTCTAGTCTGTGGCATGAACTTTGATGCCACTGCTATGACAAGAAGTCTTTCTGTACAATAGGACAGCATTTGTTCATATCTGAGGAATTGTTTTCATAAGTATCTGTATCATAATGTAATGAGTTGTTAGTTGACAAAGTCTTTTCACACACTGAAGTTACATTCAGTAGTTCTAGTGTTGTGCCTTTGTTGTGTTGAGTCAGGCAGTTCACTATGGTGTTTCTACTGTTTAGTTACATTGAAAATACAAAGTGGGTACGTTCACACTGAGGTTGTAAGCTCAACAGTTATGGAACAAGTTGGAATTAAATATATTTCAACAGCAAAAACACAACATTGTAAATGTCCTGACCCTCTTCTACAGAAGCCCAGCACTCTTAAACTATCATTAACTTGAGTGACTGAAGTATTCAGCTAACTCTAACTCTAAAATCAGTTCCATGTCTGACTGTACACCTCATGTTTCTGTTTCCCAACAAACACTGGACTTCAGTTTCATTTTATTTGCCCAATGGTTATGATAAACAAGATTAGGTAGACCAAGTAAGCCGGGCCTCGTGTAACACCTGTGCTGTACTGCCCTCTGCATTGTAGTGATATACTATAAGTGTGGTGGCCCATGCACATGGTGAAAATTTGACATGTTTAATTTGTGATATTTAGATTTTGAGTTTTCTAATCTGTTGTGTGTAAAACGTAAAAAAAAAAGTGAGTAAAAAAAAGTGAGAAAAATGGCTCTAAACATTCCAAAACATTCCATTTTCTCCAGTGGCGTTCCACCAACTTAGTCTACAGGAGAGAGTAAGGAACAAACACACCAGCACTGAAAATAAATCCAATATGATTTTTTATCCTCAACCACATACGTGGTCACTAAGACGGTCTTGAAACGCCGCGGTGCGTTGGCCGCTCCACATTTGCATATTGTTGAGGTCTAGGCTACTTTATGCAAATCAGGGGCGTCCAGCGTGACTCGCCGCCTCTGGGAACTCCTGAAACTCGTGTACAGGCTTTTAAACTAGCCGTTGTCGACGTAAAATGGAGACAGATTCAACCACCGCACGGCTTATTTGTCGCCTCAAATGTTTTCAGAAACACATTTCGGTGAACTATTTTTGTAATATAAGAGAAAGTTTCCAAACGATGTGAACCGTGTGTTTCCAGTTTGAAATCCGGGGGCAGACGGCCCAACGAGCGACAGCGTTCGTCCAATCAGGTGCAGCAAGGAAATGTTTATTTGTTGGTCTGTCTGGTAGATAGAGCCAGTTTAATACATCCATGAGATAGAGGGGCACACCCATCCCTCGCGTGAAATGACGACCCTGTGGAAAATAACAGTGCAAACAGTGCAATATCAGTATACCGCCATAACTGTGTAGGTCTTGATGCCTATTCTCGCGCGACTTTCAACAATAGTCAGTCAGAATGAAATTCATTGTGCAGGAGAGGAAATAAGCCCAGAAGGCTTATTCAAGGTCCTCCCCTTAATTTCAATAAGTCATAAAAAACATTCATATAAAACATACATACCAACATTACCAATTATTAACATCCCACCATCAGTCATCAAAACATACTGTATATACAAAAGAGACAAAGCAGAAAAAAGAAAACAGAAAAATAGATTTCTTGTGCATACATAAATATGCACAAGAGCCAGTATACAGCTGCTGAAGCACAATCTGTGTTAGATATAAAATATTTTTGTGACTTGAAAACTATTAGAGAGGATAATGACTTCAATGTCGTGTTCAGTGAATTCCATAGATGAGGTCCTCTACTGACATTGAATAGCTGACGACAACCATCGTCTTCACTGCAACATTAGGACTGGTACAGAGAAATAGGCACACAACTCACACACACACACACACACACACACACACACACACACACACACACACACACACACACACACACACACACACACACTCTGCCAAAACTGTTGGGTACAAAACAGTGTTCAGATGTTCTTCTACCAATAGATGCTGCTCTGGTTGGGCATTACTGTGGTTGCTACTCGTTTTACAGTAATTAGCTCAAGTGTGGACTTTGTGTGTATTTTGCTTGATGTGACCACAGCTTTGAACTTATTATTGAACACAATACACAAATACATAATTCCTGACTGAACGTCAGATCAAACCCATCTTTTGTCAGAAAAAAGGCCAAGAGATAAGAATGATTAAATGTTTATTATCATATATAACAATTTTAAATTGATAATATCCATGTATTATTATTCCTCATGTATTCCACAGTTACATTTTCATCTACTAACAACTTTATTCAGATAAAAAAAATAAAAATAAAAGGTCACCTCATATTCATTGCTGATACATAGATTCACTGATATTTGAATTCATTTGCAATGGACTATGTTTTTCATTGGTTATAACAGATGTAACCCTTCACCAGCACTAAACTAAACTATTGGATTTGTAAGAGAAATCACCGACTCAATGGAAGATCTGAAAATGACAGGAGCATTCTCTGTTGTCAAGTCAGTCACTTCTGTTACCCATTTAGAACGAGACATTTTTAATAAATCACAAGATTGACATGTTTACATTTACATAATCCTTTCTTTTTAAAATGACTGACCATTGTGTCACTGGGAGTAAACAATGATTTGATCAACTGGAAAACACTAGCTGCTGTGCTAACAACCTGTGACCAGGGAACAAGAAGTGGTGTCTGACATCCCAGTATGAAGGAGCTGTAACCAGCTACCTAACTAGTCTCCATTGGCTCCACAGGGTCTGATGGCTTAACATCACTGACAGACTCAAGGGCCTCTTTAAGAGGGGCCTTCAGATAGAGGTTGTTCTTTACCTCCTCCTTAACTTTCTCCAAAAGCTCGTCATTTTTGCTTTTCTTCAGCTTAATCACAAATGTCTTGAATATGGCGATCAGAGGATGAGCGTACTCTATCACACTGCTGTCAGTCTCTTTACAGAAGCCACCAGTGTGCAAACCAAACACTCGGCCATGAGCATCAAACACTGGGGAGCCAGAAGAGCCGTGATACATAAAGGTGTTGTAGGTCACTACTTGGTTCTTGGTTCTTGGTTGATTTTTGATCACTTCACCAACTGAGTAGAGACTAAACACATGGTCTTGGTAGGTATCTACATATTTGTCTTTAGCCTCCTTTCTCTTCTCTTTCTCAATGATACATATGGGATCCAGTTTTTTCACGCCTCCTGCTGGGTGACCGATAATGCAGGCTTCACCATTCACAGGTACTGGACCACATATCTTAAGGAGTCCTGGTGGTAGCTTGGGCTTCTGTTTTGTCTGAGGAGCTGCTGTCTGTGTGTCAGGGTCAAGCTCAAGCTCAAGTATGGCATAATCCAGTTCATCTCCACTTGCCTCATAATGGCAGTCAGTGATTGTTTTCTTAACTTTGACCCGATAGGAATTTCTACCAGATGGCTCTTCATAGTTAAATATAGCATGTACATCTGTAGTTACCTGCCACTTATCTCCATCTTGTACAACACAGTTTTCGAATAAGTGTGCATTAGTCAGGATGAAGTTATCAAACAGGATAAAGCCTGTGCCCTGACAAACATCCCCAACAACAACTTTGCAAACTGAGTGGCTCAGCTCTAGCAGCTTCCTGACTCTGTGAACTTCACTAAATGACTGCTGGATCTTTCCAAAGTCTTCCTTCCTCAGATCCAATGCTTTCTGATAGGAATCACCTGGGAATCGACTCTCCGTCCATTGTTTCAGATTGAGTCCTCGTGGAAGACATATCTTTAACTCTTTTCCATCGAGGTCGTTAACCTGGTGATCATGTTCAATGCATAGGTCTGAATCTGCATTATCAGAGAGGGTGAAGTTGCCGAGGTCTTTCCTGAAGCGACCATCTCTTTTCAGAGCTTCTTCCACAGTGATCTCCTTCTCTGCATAGACGCAGAGATACTTAAACCGTTTGAAAGCGTTATTTATAAACAGCTTCTTTGTTTTGGCGTTTCTTCCTCCCACTGTATCAATGCAGAATGTAATGTATCTACTCTGTGGGAGTATTGCATGCTGGGGATCTTGGGTCTCTTCAACCTGTTTTGGTTTACATGATATGACCACCAAGCCATCATCCTCAATCAAATGACAAGGAAAATGTGTTGCAACAGCAATGTCCTTCCCTGCTCTTCCCAACTGAATTACAATATTGTTATCTGAATAGTTTTTTGCATTATATTCATCTCTTGTTTTTAGAGCCTCCAGGACTGTGCAGGGTTGTTTACAGGTAATTTTGTACGTCTTGCAATCGTTGATGAATTGAAATCTGAAACAACGAAGATATCCCTCCTGCAGGAAATCACAGCAAGAAGATAAAAGTGAGATTCATGTGGTAAACATGCAACCTGTTTTATGCATGTAGAAAACATTACACAGTCTACTGACCCTGGAATCACCATCCTCCTCCTCCTCCTCCTTCACTCTCTCTTGACTGGGTGCAGGATTGATCTGTGAGAAGAGAAGTGATACTATGGACACCATTTTGAAAGATTTTTCTAAAATTTTGATATGGCGAAATATTCACAAAAAAACTCCACTGTTTGAGTTCATAACTAGCTGTTGACAAACACAATTGTTTTTTTTGTTTTTTTAAATGTGTAGGTGTTGTCCTCATGTGATCCAACTACAAGCTGATACATATTTCAAAGTTACAATATTTTGTAGTGTGTTGTGTATATTTGCACTTTGCAACATATTTTTTTTACATTTCTGATGACTAGAGGGGAAATGATTTTAATGCTAGTCAGGTTGCACGGTCAGCCTCATGAGCAGTGTCCCTCCTGGAGCTGGTTGGGTTCAGTGTCTTGTTAAATGACTACAATTACAGCTGCAACCCCTCATGCTACAGTAGCATATTACCTATCTGCTGTGGTCATCAGAGGTTTAGGTATCTCAGAGCTACCTTGACACAAAGGTAGTAGATTTCACACACACTGGTTTGACCATCTGTTGAGGTCAAGTTCACCAGTTTGAGATTCATAATGTTCTGAGGTAATTTTATGCACGAATGACGATTGTGATGGGTTGGCAGTATGCATAATTGTGAACGGATAGGCAATGATTGTCACAGTGAGATGAGTTGGCCCTGGCTGAGAACTGATGTTATGCAGAACACTCTCACTGGACCCACCTGACTGTAATGTACCTAAAATGTTAATGATGTAAATGCTAATACATCAGTTGTAAATAATAAAAAGCTATGGTGGAGGAAGTGGAGGAGGAGGCAAGAAACAAGTGAACTGAGGAGAGAAGGCGAGTACCTCAGATATATGAAAGGTGGGGAGTTCTGATTGGTTGAGTGATTGATTGGTAGAATGGCGCTCTGGGCCCTAGGGTGCTGTAGGGTTTTAAAGAGTGTGGTGGCATAAGCTAACCTGACTTCCCAGATGGTTTGTTACACAGAACCATCTGGGAAGTCGTCCTTGGAAGCTGTTTGGAAAAGGGCAGGCACTTTCAAAAAATACTCGGCAGGTGATTGGATGAACCATCTGTCTATCACCATCTATCACGGGCTAACTTCAACCAATCAGATCAACGAACCATATAAACAAACTCTTGCCGAAGCCGGTCGGGAGAAGAGCGAAAACATCTTTTCCATCCAGAAAAGCCTTCAGTGTTCTTTGCTCTTCTTTCAATGAAGAAATACTCTGCAGTTCAGAAATAACTGATGTTACAGCAGCATCTATGCTAGCCTCTTTAGGAGCCGCCATTGTTGTGAACGAACAGTCGCTTCTCTCTGTCGTCACACCTAAGCCCCGCCCCCAGCTGCCCTCACAGGACGCTGATTGGTCCGCACCGCTGTGGTTCAGCCACAAACTCATAACTTGAAGCCTGGCAAGATGGATTCTCGCGTGATCGTGATCTCGCGAATCCAGCTGCCTCGCAAGGTATAAGCGGCATGCATAGAACATATAGAATCTCTCCTCCCAAACCTCAGTCATAAGCTCCATAAAAAGCTGCTCCAATATCAATACATGAATTCTGTGAGGACTGTATAGCAATTTACCGTCAGTTTGCTGAGTTTCTCTTCCATGTTTTGAGGATTCCGGGAAGTCGACTCTGTCCTGTACAAAGAATTGACATGTTCAGCACCCACAAGATATTTGATCATTATTAGTAGTAGTAGTATTAGTAATAGTAGTAGTACTAGTAATATAAAGGAATGTGTATTAAGAGGTTCAATAAAATACAGTGTTTGTACACTGTGAAAGGCTGAGTGGTTTAGTGCTTTGTAAACAGGCGTGTACATTCTATAGCAGTTAGCTGAACAAAAGAATGTGGACAAACCTTCCTCTCTTTTGTGTTGCCCTCTTATTCATTTATTTTTTTTATTTAGACAACCACAGAGAGCAGGATATGTGTTGAAGATGAGCCCTGTGCTTCACACACCTTCATATTTAACATTCCATCTGAAGATTTGGTGACTACACACTGATTATTTCAACCTACTCCAACAGGAAGCCTTCCCCCAGTGTACAAAGAGGAAATAAGTTTTTGATAAACCCTGATTGATAATCGTGAACACGAGCAGTGCCACAGCAGTAGACCACTCTGCACGACTAAAATGCAGTAAATGCAAGCAGAAAGTCAATGGAAAGTATCAGTAAAGCATATAGCATCTTTGTTGCTATAGCTACCTAGATGACACAAACCTAAACCTGTGAAGTGCAGTCCATTGTGTAGTGCATAGATCATAGAGTACGCTTTGTTGGTGGGCGGGACAAAAAAAATTTGATTGACACATGGTGAGACCACTATTCAATCAAATGAAGTGGCGTTGAAAGCAGCATGTAATTAAAGGTGGTAATGAAAGCAGCAATGAATTAAAAGAAGCGGTGGTGATTGGAAATGCAGTAAACTGAATTGTTTATATTGCTTGTGAAAAAATAAATGTCAAGGCAATAAAATGCAATGATAACATGATTTGTAAATAATTTAATTTCATCACTGTGCAATCATTTCATTTGGAAGTGTTTTAACACTTCAATATTTAATTTAATTGCATTTCATTTGATGTAACATTTAATATGATGACATTTTGTTCAATCCACCATTTAATTTGATAGCTATTTAATCCATTCAGTGTGTAATTTATTATTTTTGTTACTTCCACTCATAGATTTTAAGTTGATTCAAGTAGAGAAATGTTGTTTTTTTTCACTATACTTGTTTAAATTATGGGATCTATATACATTTTTTTTCTTTATATGGATGTAATCTTAATTGTAGGCTAATCTTGTCATGCCAGTAAAGTTTAAAAAACATGTTAGGGTCTACTGTCCATTGTCACCTGCTGAAGTTGGCTTAAAGCTGTCACACTAATCATTTAATGAATAGCACTAAATCACATTGGTCTTTTTCTTTTGTCTATTTTTCTATCTGTGTGTGCTGTTAGGTGTGTTTCAGTGTTGGTGATATTCAGTTGCTGTCAACATAGTCTGTCTGTTGCTACAACAATACATCATTTCAGAGGGTTTTACATTAAAAGTATGTTTTAATCATTATTTAATTTATACTCTTAACACAACCACTCAGAATACCACAGAAATCTGAGAATTAAGTCTTCTTGAAAAAATGATGAATAGTTTGAATGAATAGTAGACATGATTAGCATCTATAGTTAAGATATTATCTAAAAGCTACATAAATGCCTCATGTTTGGTACCATTTCAGACAGTCACAGTTGTTTGCACACAATGCATTAAATAAAAAATAGTAATGTTTGGATAAAACAAATATTAGCATTATAAAGGTAGCGTAAGCCACTTTCACCATTGCTTCTAAATACGGCAAGCTGACACGTGGACCGAGGTAAGATGGCTGCCATGCGGTCCCATTCCAGAACATTCTCTGACATGTCCCCTCTACTGTTTAATCTCTATGGATAAACCCCACCACAAACACACAGCCAACGTCAATTCTTACTAAATGTTTGTGCATACAAAGACTTTTTAAAGGTTTGAACGACTTACAACTCAAAATTGTAATTCCTTCTTTCTTTATCTCAGATATATGGAATACCTTCGTTAAGAATGAATTATCTCGTCAAACTCTTGAACACTCTGAACAAAGATGACAAATCTGCGTAAATCAAAAGAAATCCTTCTCTCTTAACTGCAGTCAGACTTTACCTGGTAGTGGAGCAGATACTCGTCTCTCAGATCACAGCGGTACCAGACAGAGGGTTTGAGAGAAGTTTCTGTGTGTGGCTTCGAGAGTATATACAGTAGTTCATCCAATAGGAACATTACAGTTTTTCTCTTATCCAATACGAACACATTATGTAGTGATGATGCGTGGCAAGAGCTGCCCTGGCGTTTCACCCTTAAACCAGCTCTGCCAGTCCAACCCGTCATGCCAGTGATCTTTTGACAACTGAATTTTTCTGTATCAAGGACAGCACAATAAATAGTTATCAAATTAAATGGTGGCTTGAATTTAACGCTGCTTTAAACGCCACTTCGTTCAATTTTTGACGATTTGTGCTCACCTCAGCCAATCATCTCCCAGACTCTCCCCCTGCCAGCCAGCTGTCCCTCATGTGTAATCAGTCTGTGTGTATATCTTGTCTTTGTTCCTTGTACTACATGCCAGGTCATTGTATCCTGTTATGTGTTCTGTTCTGTCACCTGTTACCTGCCTCGTTCCTTGTTACCCTGTGTTTCCGCCTTGCTGTGTCACCACCCAGGTTTGGTTCTGTTTTGTCTTTTGTTCTCCCAGCCTGGTTGTGGTTGTTTTTGGTTATCCATCTGTTAGTTTTGCTTTTGCCTTTTGGATTTTTTTCTTGCGTTTGGGTCCAGCCCCCCATGTAACATATGTGTGTCAAAGTGAAATGTGAATTTGACATTTTCACATGGGTTTTTTTTGTATTCACATGTGAAAAAAGGTTTTCACAGGTGAAAATGAAGTCTGTGTCACAAAGGCACATGTGAATTTGACTTTTTCACGTGATTGGTTTTATTCACATAAGAACTGAAATTTTTACATGTGAACTGAAATTTTTACATGTGAAAATGAATGAATGTCACATGTGAGTTCGACATATTCACAGGTGATTGTCTCTATTCACATGTGAAAAAAGGTTTTCACAGGTGAAAATGAAGTCTGTCACAAAGTCACATGTGAATTTGACATGAGATGTGAAAATCACAAATCACAACATAAAAAAATGTTTTGGTAATGACCATGTAAATTTGTGTAACACACTTGGATAAACCAATGTCCAGGTGTGTGTATGTTTTTAAAACATTTATTCCTCCCAGGTCAACGTGAAATACAACACACAGTCAACTGCATCTCTCTACACCTGTGGCTATCGGTCAGTTAATTACACACGACAAGGACCTCTCCAAAAAGGCCCCAGGGCTGCCCCCGTGTGCCTGCGTGCAATTCAATTGTTCTCAACAGACCTTATAAGGGAATATGATAAACAATTTGCTGACATTACTTAATAATTATTTAAAGAAATAAAAATAAAGAACATATAAAAATAAAGAACATTATGGGGGCGGTGTCCTAAATTCTGCCTAATATTACTATGAGCCCCACACTTGCTTCAGCAAATCACACTTATACACTCTTATTTACTTCTTTATTAGTCTAGTTGCTTCAGCAAGAACACTATTATTATCCGTCTTACTCACAATTCACACTAGCCTTCCAAGCCGATCAGCTTTCAATATTCAAAATCTTGCTGTTCTGAATGGCGTACCGCTATGATCTGAGAGACGAGTATTTCACAGGAAAACACCATAGAAAACACTGTAGATGGTCATATCTCCATTATATCACCACAGAATCACAAATATATTAAATGATCAACTTACCAGCACTGATGCAAGTTTTAAATGCAACACATTGTAGGATGATGATCTATCTGGTTTTGAATTATCACTTGTCTTTTGAAAATTGCGTCTGTTATTGAGTTACCACAAAAGTAAACAAGGATACATGTTTAGGTTTGTTTATTTATAGCCTACTTAATTTATTTAGGCCTATATGTTATTATTTAAAGAGACAGAGAGGGGGGGAGAGAGAGATATCTACGTCCCCTAGGCTTTCCTAATTATTGCCTGATCACAAGTCACGACTCTTGCTGAGAAAACAAACAAATAAACGTGACAGCTTTGATATGAGGGAAGGTTTGTGAAGAAAGGGGGAAATTAAGAAGATGGAAAATATAAAGTTCATCCCTGATGTGGAAAAGTCCAGTGAGCTGTCAGCAGTGTTTCTACAAGGACAGCAGTGAACAGATGAAGCTTTGGTGGCTGTTGGAACACAGTGTCAGCAGCTACAGCCTGTTTCCACGGGGGTTTCTCCTCCTGTAGAGCAGAATCTCTTGGTGACCGGCGCGTTAGTCCTTCCTGCAGCGGCCTGGGTTCAAATCTGGCCCATGGTGCTTTTCTGCATGTCCTCCCCTCTTTCTCTCCCATACCTTCCTGTCTCTCTCTGTCAGTAAAGCATAAAATAAATCTTTAAAAAAAGACTAGAGCCAAGGTGTGTTTCATGAATTTCCCCATTCTTTCCCCAGTCAGAGAGAGTAATTGAGAAAAACAAAACACAATGATAGAAACACAATGTGTTAATGTATAACAAAGAAATCACTGACTCAGTGGCAGATCTGACAATGACAGGAGCATTCTCTGTTGTCAAGTCGGTTTATTTTGAATACATTTCGAATAAATCAAAAGATTGTTTGACATCCCAGTATGAAGGAGCTGTAACCAGCTACCTAACTAGTGTCCATTGGCTCCTCAGTGTCTGATGGCTCATCATCACTGACAGACTCAAGTGCCTCTTTTAGAGCTAACAGCAGATATATGTTCTCCTCTACCTCCTTAACTCTCTCCAAAAGCTCGTAATTTATGCTTTGATTCAGATGAATCACAAATGTCTTGAATATGGCAATCAGAGGATGAGCGTAATATATCACACTAGTGTCAGTCTCTTTATAGACGAAGCCAGCAGAGTGTGTAGTGGTGATAGGTATTAATGGTGTCTGGTATCAATATAATTTAGAGTTAGCTTCAACGAGAATTAAGAACGGGGCACCAGATAACAGACAGCATCAAAAGGTCTCATCTGAAGGAGTGAATTCTCGGCATGTTTGAATTTAAACCCACACACTGAACACAGGAGGTGACTTTATGCAAGATAGTATGTTTATTACTAAACTAAAGCACACTCAATAATCAGGTAAATACAAGTGAATATAGTACAGTATATACAAGCGGTATACCTATGAATTGTGATGAATCAATGGCAATAGGAATAAATGATCATGTGAATATGCAACACTGATAATGAAACCAACATTTCAGCAGACACAATCATGGAAGATGAGCAGTGGCAGACATGAGTCAGCAAGATAGGAATAAAGGGGCGACAGTATAACTACCTGGAAAACTGACTCAAATTAATCTTTGAATAACTGAATGGTTAGGCTACTATAACCATAGGGAGCCGTCATAAAGTGTGTGATATGTGTGTGAAGTGGGAATGTAATGGAATAGCTATGTGTGATGTATGATATGATGCCCAGTGGACAATGATCAGTACATACGACACCAGCGGAGGTCCGGAGGGAGATGAAGCACGCTGAGGCCGGGAGGCTGTGAGGAGTCTCGGCTCGACGAGGTGCTGGAGGATGAAGATCCGACGTCTGTTCAGTTGATCTCAGCAGGCCGCAGAGTGAAGCACGCAGGCTGGAGCACGCAGGCTGCTGGACAGGGCTGTGGGTCTCTCAAGGCTAACGCCGACCCACTCTGGAGGTTCTGATGATTCTTCAGAGTTAACCTCAGCAGGATAGCTGATAGTGAGGTTGTAGCAGGCAGGACACACAGACACACGTGCTGGTGTGTGTGTGTATTTGTCAGGCAGATAGGCAGGCAGCAAGGCAATCTTCACTGTTTCGGATGAAACAGGCTTTCTACTTGGCTTGATGATGATGATGCAGTTGAGTCCGTCTTTGGAGACAAACTTTGGAACAAAGTTGTTGTCAGACTCCGTTAGCACACGTGTCGCGACCACGTAAAGTGCATGAAATCCGCGTTGGAAATGTGTGTGTTTGGTTTTGTTGTGATCAGTTGAGGGGTGTGTGCGTGGGCTGGCATGTCTAGTTTTACGGCTCATTACATATGCATGAAACCCTAATTTTGGTTCCCAGATCTATCCAATATAATTGACCGTCGTAACATTAACATTATTAAACTCAGCACAAATTCCTGAACACTTTAATATCAAACATGGCTATCGAAGCCCTATGTAAAGATAACGAAATTGAATAACGTAAATAACTATTATATAAAACATCACAGTTACACATAAAATTAGTCATATACATTAGAGTCCACCACAATGTGATACCCAAGGTTTCAGTCTGTATCAAAGATTTCTCTTGATTTTGGCAACATTCCGATGGGTGTCATCTCAGACTCTCTGTCTCTTTGGGGATTACCAAAGACAGGGCTGAGTGTTGGTGTTTTATGGTTATTTACCAGGTCTGGTCCTTGATACCAGCTCTGGAGAGTGAAAATGGAGTGATTTACCAAGAGGTCAGTGGCCTCCTTTACGATCCAACCACTTTCCATCCACTTTCCTGATCCGTTATCAGGGAAGAGGCTCACACACAGGATGCAAGGCCCTTCCAGATGTGTGATGACAATGACGGTGTGGGTGCAGTTACTACATTATCTCTTAATTTTTCTCAGAGAAGACTGTTGCTCCTAGGTTTGACAGCTGCAAAGAAAATGCTAATACAGAGGTGGAAGCCCCCACATACACTTCATATTACCCATTGGATTGTCCTGGTTTATGACATAATCTCTCTAGAACTTTCCATTGCCCGGTCAAATGGGGCCATGGCAAATAAAGTTGAGGTTCTGTCCAAGGCAATGGAGAAGGTTAAATCTATCTATATGAATCAGGTTGGCCAGTAATGTTTGGTTCGCTATGCTAAATGTAATTTCTAACCCTAACCCTTTCAAATGTCATTTTATTTTATTTTTTTCTGTGGAGAGGTATGTGTGTGTATGCATAAATGTATTTGTATGTATATGGGTATGTGTAGGCATGTGTATGTACATGTATACAGTATGTGTGCACGTACAGTATATGCATGTATATATCTATTAGTAGTAGTTTTATTATTAGCATTATTAGTATTATTATTAGCATTATTAGTATTATTATTATTATTCAATTAGATTATTATTATTTATGTATTTATTTATGTATTTTTTTCCTTTTTTTATTTTTTTATTTTTATGTATTTATTTATTTATTTTTATTTTTATAGTCATTATTATTTTCGCCTATACTATATGCCTAGGTATTACGTAAGCATGCATAGGGAGTTATCTGAAGCCAGCCAGGGGAGGGGAGGGGAAGGGAGTAAGCTAGGGAGGGGAGGGGAGGGGAGGGGAGGGGAAGGGAGGGGAGGGTGGGATAAAATGTTAGGTTTCTTTCTTTTGTTTTTTTTCTCTTTTTCTTGAATTACACTGTCCGCAACATTGTGTTAAGGAGATGTATAGACACATATGGATGTGATACATGCGGGTATATGTATTTGATTTATTATCGTTACACTGTAAAGAAACAAAATCAAAATTTGATCACAAAAAAAAAAAAGTGGGTGAATTATTCAATGCTTGCATGTCAGTCGGGGGCCCTGTGGGAGGGCGGGGCCCGTTTCAGTTGAAATGGGTGAAACATAGCTAAGGCTGCCACTGCTGGTAGTAGTAGTAGTAGTAGCTGTAGTAGTAGAAGTAGTAGCAGTAGAAGTATTAGAAGTATAAAGCCTCCCAACGTGAGAGAGAAAGAGAGAGAAGAGAGGCACAGAGAGAGAGAGAGGTATGGAGTAAGCAGTCGATCAGCAGGAAGACAATATTCAGGAAGGCTTATGTGTAAAAGCATGAAGGTATAGGGAGTACAAATGTTGAGTATAAGGTATATTTTGAGTAGAATAAAACTGAAAGTAAGGAAGCGACAAGTATGAAAATATGTAAAAGACATGTTAAAATGGAGAAGAGTGAAAAAAGGAGAAGTGGAGAAGAGCTGCATGTGAGCAGCAGTGGAACAGAAAGTGACAGAGTGGAGCCCTAGTGTCGAACAAACGTTCAAAACTCAAAAACTATACATCATATTGCTTATATATTTACATTGTGAGAGCAGAAGTAGCTGAAGAGTTGAATATATAACATATGTATGTAATGTTAAAGTTGTGGAAGTGATTGAAGTTTAAAAGCAGAAACCTGTTCAAAATAGACACACACGGTATAGGTGTTGAACAAACACCCTAACTCAAAAACTACAAGTGCTTTTACTTAGATATTTACATTGTGAGTGACAGAAGAAATAGCCTAAGAGTTTGATGTAAAATGTCTAATTGCTTTTTAGTTGCTTTTTAAATGAGTCTAGCGCACCACAGACATCACTATCTTATATGTACAGGATCTCTTGAACCTTATGTGCTCTGTTTAGCTATATCTCTGTACAATGCATCAGACTTCTTGGAGGTTTATGTTTTTATTGTAAGTGGTCCCTGTTAAACATAAGACATCACTATCTTATATTTACAGGATCTCTTCTCCCTTATGAGCTCTGTATATATTATACACACTGGTGGACATCTGACAGACAGATTGTTGTAGTGTTTGTATATTTCATCCTATTATAGTGCTCCAGTCTGGGTTCAGAGCACGTCATAGCACAGAATCCGCTCTGTTAAAAGTTACTAATGACTTACTCTTAACTGTTGATTCTGGGGACTGTGCTATTTTAATACTGCTGGACCTCAGCGCTGCTTTCGACACGGTGGACCACAAAATTCTTCTTTCACGTCTCAAATATGGGGTCGGCATTCAGGGAACAGCCTTAAATTGGTTCATGTCATACCTACAAAATAGAACCTTTTCAGTTGAGATTGGCAATCTCTCATCCTCCTCTGCCCCCCTCACCTGCGGGGTCCCCCAAGGGTCAATTCTAGGTCCCATTCTATTCTCTGTATATCTGCTTCCCCTGGGTTCCATTATCCGGAAACACGGCATCTCCTTCCATCTTTACGCTGACGATACCCAGCTGTACCTCCCACTAAAACCAAATAGAACACGCTCCCTGAAACCCCTGTTCGACTGCCTTGAAGAGATCAAATCCTGGATGTCCAAAAATGCTCTTATGTTAAATGACAATAAAACTGAGATAGTTCTATTCTGCCCCCCCGAAAACAGCAATGACATCTGTACATCCCTTGGACCACTATCTTCCTTCACTAAACCACACGTAAAAAACCTTGGTGTGTTGTTCGACTCTGCCCTCAAATTTGACAGGCAGATCAACTCTGTTGTAAAGGGAAGCTTCTTCCAACTCAGACAGCTAGCAAAAATCAAGTCCTTTCTCTCTGCCCATGACCTGGAGAAAGTCATTCATGCTCTCATTTCTTCACGGCTGGACTACTGCAACTCACTGTATACAGGAGCTGCTCCCTCTCCCGGCTGCAGCTAGTCCAGAATGCCGCCGCTAGATTCCTGACTGGTACCCGTAAGCGGGACCACATCACACCTATACTGGCCTCCCTTCATTGGCTTCCAGTCAAATTCAGAATTGATTTTAAAGTTTCATTATTTGTTTTTAAAGCCCTGAATGGACTGGCACCACCCTACATCTCTGACCTCCTGTGCCCCCATTCCACTTCTAGATCACTTAGATCCTCTGACCAGATGCTTCTCACTGTCCCGCGAACCCGGTTGAAGCAAAAGGGTGACCGTGCTTTTTCGGCTGCTGCCCCAAAACTATGGAATAGCCTGCCCTTCATTGTTAGGCCCGCCCCTTCCTTGGACACTTTTAAGGCGAGACTAAAGACTTACCTTTTCTCCCTGGCCTTTGAATCTTATTAAAATCACTTTGTGTATCATGCGCACCTTTTCTATCTTCTGTTCTGGGTTATTGTCTGTCTGTCATTTTCATTTATTTTTATTTTTTATTTATTTATTTATTTTTAATTTTTATTTTTTTGGCTGTTTTAACTCATATGCTGTTACCGCACACGCTTTGAATTCTTTTATAATGTTCTGCGTATCATGCACGTCTTTATCTTCTGTTCTCTATATTATTGTCTGTCTGTTATATATTTTTATGCTGTTTTTACTCACATGCTGTACAGCACTTTGGTCAACTCTGGTTGTTTTTAAATGTGCTTTACAAATAAATTGACTTGACTTGACTTGACTATTTTGGAAGATTTGTTGTTGTGTATGTGTATTGTACATTTGTTCACCTGCTCAGGGACTGGGGATGAAAATGAGCTGTTTAGCTATATCTCTGTACAATGCCTCAGACTTCTTGGAGGTTTATGTTTTGTTACAACCCAAGTACAAGTAACAAAGGATGATGGACACACAAAACAAATAAATGTGCAATAGATTTATTTAAAAGAATAAGACAGAACCAACAAGGCAGACGGGGAGGGAGACGGAATACCTTTGTTAAAGATTAATTATCTCGTCAAACACTCTGAACAAAGATGAAAAATCTGCGTAAATCAAAAGAAATCCTTCTCTCTTAACTGCAGTCAGACTTTACCTGGTAGTGGAGCAGATACTCGTCTCTCAGATCACAGCCGTACAAGACAGAGGGTTTGAGAGAAGTTTCTGTGTGTGGCTTTGAGAGTATATACAGTAGTTCATCCAATAGGAACATTACAGTTTTTCTCTTATCCAATAGGAAGACATTACGTAGTGACGATGCGTGTCAAGCGCATCGTCCCCCCCCCGGCATTCCACCAGCTCTCCCAGTCCTTAAATGCCAGTGATCTTTTGAAGCCTGAATGTAGTGGGAAAGATGGTGTCTGTATCAAAGACATGTTTATGAAATACAAAGAGGAACAACAGTGACGACCATGTCAGCAAAACTTTCTTTGTAAATTAACATGGTCTGAACTTACCATCAGATGTATGGGGTGGAAGTAAAAAAAAACCAAATAAATCAAACAGTGAATGGTTTAAATAGTTATCAAATTAAATGGTGGATTGAATTTAACGCTGCTTTTAACACCACTTCATTAGATTTGTGACGACTCTCCCTCTCTGTCTGCCCTGTTGGTTCTGTCTTATTGTTTTAAATAAATCTATTGCACATTTATTTGTTTTGTGTGTCCATCATCCTTTGTTACTTGTACTTGGGTTGTAACAAAACATAAACATCCAAGAAGTCTGAGGCATTGTACAGAGATAAAGCTAAACAGCTCATTTTCATCCCCAGTCCCTGGGCAGGTGAACAAATGTACAATACACATACACAACAACAAATCTTCCAAAATAGGATGAAATATACAAACACTACAACAATCTGTCTGTCAGATGTCCACCAGTGTGTATAATTTATACAGAGCTCATAAGGTAGAAGAGATCCTGTAAATATATAAGATAGTGATGTCTTATGTTTAACAGGGACCACTTACAATAAAAACATAAACCTCCAAGAAGTCTGATGCATTGTACAGAGACACCTCACAGCAGTGTGTGCTGCAGCAGAGAAAAATAGTTGTGAAAATGAAATGAACACAGACAGACACAATGGATCAGCGTGGCTGAAGCCTGTCTCTTTAAAAACAGAGGCAGCACAATATGTCCTCATGACCTCATTCACAGCAAAAGCACAGCGTTCTGCAACTGCTACATATACCTGAGTATGTGAAGCATTTGTCTACTCTAACCCTAAAATCACTGTTGGATCATGTATAGTGGCAAAGAGGTCAACATGAGAATACTGTATATTCTTCAGCATATGACTTGATTACACACACAAACACACACACACACACAAACACACACTGCGATTAATAGACTTTGTCTGCACAGATTACTCTCACATAACAGGAAACATCAGTGTTGATCCCTCCATTATATAGGGAGGGATTGGTCACCCTGCTTCGGGGAGCCGTCTTCCAATCCTGCCTACTGTACATCCATTGGAACAACAGTAGTAGGCCTAATGGATGCTGATTGGCTGGCTGTAAACAAGATGAGTCTGAATCTCTGAAGTAAAAAGACAGCTGTAGTCTACTTTTGCGTAGGCCTGCGTTAAGGCCGACTTCTATATCTTTAAAAAGCCTTTGTTTTCATTTCTGTTTCCACTTTCCACCGTATTCCATGTTGTCTGTCTGTGAGTCAGCAGTAAAAATGACAGAATCTTCCCCTGTTTTTGTGGTTTGAATTTGAATTGAATGTCTTTTTTTTTCTTTTAGTCATGTCAGTATCATGATAAAGTATGAACTTGACCACGGTCGTCATTCTGTGCATTTTGACTGTCAAAATAAAAGCTAAAGGAGGTCAAGCAGGCAGTGACTAGTGGACACCTGGATCACAGCGCCTCCTAGTGGATTAAAGTCCACATGTCAACAAGTATCTGCAACCTCTAGTCCAGTCATCCTCAAAGTCCGGACTCCGGTCCGGATCCGGACCGAACCACAACTGTCTCCGGACTCTGAGCAAATTATACTTTTCATATGTATTATTTGTCTGCGAGACTTCGCCGCAACGCAACGAGTCAAAATTATCCGCTTTCTCCACTGCAAGCAGCGCTCTGAATGTCCGACTGACATCATTTGTTCATATCTGAGGAATTGTTTTCATAAGTATCTGTATCATAATGTAATGAGTTGTTAGTTGACAAAGTCTTTTCACACACTGAAGTTACATTCAGTAGTTCTAGTGTTGTGCCTTTGTTGTGTTGAGTCAGGCAGTCCACTATGGTGTTTCTACTGTTTAGTTACATTGAAAATACAAAGTGGGTACGTTCACACTGAGGTTGTAAGCTCAACAGTTATGGAACAAGTTGGAATTAAATATATTTCAACAGCAAAAACACAACATTGTAAATTTCCTGACCCTCTTCTACAGAAGCCCAGCACTCTTAAACTATCATTAACTTGAGTGACTGAAGTATTCAGCTAACTCTAACTCTAAAATCAGTTCCATGTCTGACTGTACACCTCATGTTTCTGTTTCCCAACAAACACTGGACTTCAGTTTCATTTTATTTGCCCAATGGTTATGATAAACAAGACTAGGTAGACCAAGTAAGCCGGGCCTCCTCTTGGCTTTCGCACCCTAGTATAACACGTGTGCTGTACTGCCCTCTGCATTGTAGTGATATACTATAAGTGTGGTGGCCCATGCACATGGTGAAAATTTGACTAGAGTTTTCTAATCTGTTGTGTGTAAAACGTAAAAAATAAAAGTGAGAAAAATGGCTCTAAACATTCCAAAACATTCCATTTTCTCCAGTGGCGTTCCACCAACTTAGTCTACAGGAGAGAGTAAGGAACAAACACACCAGCACTGAAAATAAATCCAATATGATTTGTTATCCTCAACCACATACTTGGTCACTAAGACGGTCTTGAAACGCCGCGGTGCGTTGGCCGCTCCACATTTGCATATTGTTGAGGTCTAGGCTACTTTATGCAAATCAGGGGCGTCCAGCGTGACTCGCCGCCTCTGGGAACTCCTGAAACTCGTGTACAGGCTTTTAAACTAGCCGTTGTCGACGTAAAATGGAGACAGATTCAACCACCGCACGGCTTATTTGTCGCCTCAAATGTTTTCAGAAACACATTTCGGTGAACTATTTTTGTAATATAAGAGAAAGTTTCCAAACGATGTGAACCGTGTGTTTCCAGTTTGAAATCCGGGGGCAGACGGCCCAACGAGCGACAGCGTTCGTCCAATCAGGTGCAGCAAGGAAATGTTTATTTGTTGGTCTGTCTGGTAGATAGAGCCAGTTTAATAAATCCATGAGATAGAGGGGCACGCCCATCCCTCGCGTGAAATGACGACCCTGTGGAAAATAACAGTGCAAACAGTGCAATATCAGTATACCACCATAACTGTGTAGGTCTTGATGCCTATTCTCGCGCGACTTTCAACAATAGTCAGTCAGAATGAAATTCATTGTGCAGGAGAGGAAATAAGCCCAGAAGGCTTATTCAAGGTCCTCCCCTTAATTTCAATAAGTCATAAAAAACATTCATATAAAACATACATACCAACATTACCAATTATTAACATCCCACCATCAGTCATCAAAACATACTGTATATACAAAAGAGACAAAACAGAAAAATAGATTTCTTGTGCATACATAAATATGCACAAGAGCCAGTATACAGCTGCTGAAGCACAATCTGTGTTATATATAAAATATTTTTGTGACTTGAAAACTATTAGAGAGGATAATGACTTCAATGTCGTGTTCAGTGAATTCCATAGATGAGGTCCTCTACTGACATTGAATAACTGACGACAACAATCGTCTTCACTGCAACATTAGGACTGGTACAGAGAAATAGGCACACAACTCACACACACACACACACACACACACACACACACACACACACACACTCTGCCAAAACTGTTGGGTACAAAACAGTGTTCAGATGTTCTTCTACCAATAGATGCTGCTCTGGTTGGGCATTACTGTGGCTGCTACTCGTTTTACAGTAATTAGCTCAAGTGTGGACTTTGTGTGTATTTTTCTTGATGTGACCACAGCTTTTAACTTATTATTGAACACGATACACAAATACATAATTCCTGACTGAACATCAGATCAAACCCATCTTTTGTCAGAAAAAAGGCGAGATAAGAATGATTAAATGTTTATTATCATATATAACAATTTTAAATTGATAATATCCATGTATTATTATACATCATGTATTCCACAGTTACATTTTCATCTACTAACAACTTTATTCAGATAAAAAAAATAAAAAAGGTCACCATATTCATTGCTGATACACAGATTCACTGAAATTTGAATTCATTTGCAATGGACTATGTTTTTCATTGGTTATAACAGATGTAATCCTTCACCAGCACTAAACTAAACTATTGGATTTGTAAGAGAAATCACAGACTCAGTGGAAGATCTGAAAATGACAGGAGCATTCTCTGTTGTCAAGTCAGTCACTTCTGTTACCCATTTAGAATGAGACATTTTTAATAAAGCAAAATACTTGCATAATCCTTTCTTTTTATGACTGTAACCATTCTGTCACTGGGAGTAAACAATGATTTGATCAACTGGAAAACACTAGCTGCTGTCTCTTCACAGAAGAAGCCACTAGAGTGCAAACCAAACACTCGGCCATGAGCATCAAACACTGGGGAGCCAGAAGAGCCATGATACATGAAGGTGTTGTAGGTCACTACTTGGTTCACTTTACCTCCACCCTGCAGTATGTTGTGAATGCCTTGATTTTTGATCATCTTTGTAGGTCTCTACATATTTGTCTACAGCCTCCTCTCTCTTCTCTTTCTCAGTGATACATGTGGGATCCAGTTTTTTCACACCTCCTGCTGGGTGACCGATAATGCAGGCTTCACCATCTACAGGTACTGGACCACATTTCTTCAGGAGTCCTGGTGGTAGCTTGGGCTTCTGTTTTGTCTGAGGAGCTGCTGTCTGTGTGTCAGGCTCAAGCTCAAGTATGGCATAATCCAGTTCATGTGCACTTGCATGATAATTGCATGCAATGATTGTTTTCTTAACTTTGACCCAATAGTAATCTAAAACAGATGGCTCTTTATAGTTAAATACAGCATGTACATCTGTAGTTACCTGCCACTTATCTCCATCTTGTACAACACAGTCTTTGAATAAGTGTGCATTAGTCAGGATGAAGTTATCAAACATGATAAAGCCTGTGCCAAACTTCACTAAATGAGTGCTGGATCTTTCCAAAGTCTTCCTTCCTCAGATCCAATGCTTCCTGATAGGAATCACCTGGGAATCGACTCTCCATCCATTATTTCAGATCTGGAAACTGCGTATGAAGGAGACTAGAAATCTCTGCATGGTCAATGTTGTCACTGCTGCTGACACTGTGGCTGCTCTGTTGCACTACATCTGAGATTGGTGTTGCCTCTGACTTATCATCACTGGGCTGTGAATCATGTGATGCCGCTTGATTCGCCTGCTGATTTTCATTCGTTTCTTCACAAACTGTGGATTTGTCACTTCTTCTTCGTGGAACACATATCTTGAACTTTTTTTCATGTAGGTTGTCAACCACTTGAGTATGTTCAGTGTGAGAGGTTGTATCTGCATTATCAGAGAGGGTGAACTTGCCGAGGTTATTCATGAAGCGACCGTCTCTTTTCAGAGCTTCTTCCACAGTGATCCCCCTCTCTGCATAGACGCAGAGATACTTAAAGTTTTTGAAAGCCTTACTTATTAACAGCTGCTTTGTTTTGGTGTTTTTTCCTCCCTTTGTTTCAATGCAGAATGTAACGTAACTGCCCTGTGAAGCTATGTCTTGATGTTTAGCTTCAACCTTTTCTGATTCAGAGACTATGACCAGAAACTCATCTTCCCCAATCAAATGACAAGGAAAATGTGTTGCAATAGCAATTTCCTCTTCTGCTCTGCCCAACTGAATTACAATTTTTTCATCCAGATATGTTTCCGGATATTTTTCACTTGTTCTCAGTGCCTCCAGGACTGTGCGACGACGACCACAGGTAATGTTGTAGTTATTGGGAGCGTTGCTCAGTTTAAATCTGAAATGATGAGGATGTTCCACCTGCAGGAAATGAGAGTAAGAAGATAAAAGTGAGATTCATGTGGTAAACATGCAACCTGTTTTGTGCATTTAGAATGCATTACAGTCTACTGACCCTGGAATCACCATCATCCTCCTCCACTCTCATTTGACCGGGTGCAGAATTGATCTGTGAGAAGAGAAGTGATACTATGGACACCGATTTTTTCCTAAAATTTTGATATGGCATTTTTGTTTTCCAACCAGAGGAAATATTCACAAAAAAAAAACAATCTCCTTGGTATGTCCACTGTAACTTCTGTTCCAGACAAGCATAACATGCAAGCTTTGGTTTCTATTAAGGTCTCTGCTGTTGAGTGAGTTCATAACAAGCTGTGTATTTAAGTGAAAAATTGAAAATGTCTAGGTATGTCCTTTTGTGATCCAACTACAAGCTGATACATATTTCAGTCAAAATAATTTGTAGTGTGTTATGTATATTTGGCAACATCTTTTTACATTTCTACAGAGCCCCTAAAGTCCCGAAAGGAATATATCACCTTTCGGGACTTTAGGGCCTCCGTACATTTCTGATGACTAGAGGGGAAATGATTTTAATGCTAGTCAGGTTGCACGGTCAGCCTCATGAGCAGTGTCCCTCCTGGAGCTGGTTGGGTTCAGTGTCTTGTTAAATGACTACAATTACAGCTGCAACCCCTCATGCTACAGTAGCATATTACCTATCTGCTGTGGTGATCAGAGGTTTAGGTATCCCAGAGCTACCTTGACACAAAGGTAATAGATTTCACACACACTGGTTTGACCATCTGTTGAGGTCAAGTTCACCAGTTTGAGATTCATAATGTTCTGAGGTTAATTTTATGCATTAATGACGATTGTGATGGGTTGGCAGTATGCGTAATTGTGAACGGATAGGCAATGGTTGTCACAGTGAGATGAGTTGGCCCTGGCTGAGAACTGATGTTATGGAGAACACTCTCACTGGACCCAACTGACTGTAATGTACCTAAAATGCTAATGATGTAAATACTAATACATCAGTTGTAAATAATAAAAAGCTATGGTGGAGGAAGTGAAGGAGTAGGGACGCAAGAGGAGAGAAGGCGAGTACCTCAGATATATGAAAGGTGGGGAGTTCTGATTGGTTGAGTGATTGATTGGTAGAATGGCGCTCTGTGCCCTAGGGTGCTGTAGGGTTTTAAAGAGTGTGGTGGTATAAGCGGCATGCATACATGAATTCTGTGAGGACTGTATAGCAATTTACCGTCAGTCTGCGGAGTCCCTCTTCCATGTTTTGAAGATTCAGGGAAGTCGACTCTGTCCTGTACAAAGAATTGACATGTTCAGCACCCACAAGATATTTGATCATTATCAGTAGTAGTAGTATTAGTAATAGTAGTAGTACTAGTAATATAAAGGAATGTGTATTAAGAGGTTCAATAAAATACAGTGTTTGTACACTGTGAGTGTAAGGCTGAGTGGTTTAGTGCTTTGTAAACAGGCGTGTACATTCTATAGCAGTTAGCTGAACAAAAGAATGTGGACAAACCTTCCTCTCTTTTGTGTTGCCCTCTTATTCATTTATTATTTTTATTTAGACAACCACAGGGAGCAGGATATGTGTTGAAGATGAGCCCTGTGCTTCACACACCCTCATATTTAACATTCCATCTGAAGATTTGGTGACTGCACACTGATTATTTCAACCTACTCCAACAGGAAGCCTTCCCCCAGTGTACAAAGAGGAAATAAGTTTTTGATAAACCCTGATTGTGAGATTGATAATCGTGAACGCGAGCAGTGCCACAGCAGTAGACCACTCTGCACGGCTAAAATGCAGTAAATGCTAGCAGAAAGTCAATGGAAAGTATCAGTAAAGCATATAGCATCTTTGTTATAGCTATAGCTGGTTGGCACAATGTTAAAATGCTATAGTTACAAAAAATGAAGCAACCAATAGAAACAATTTGAACATTTAATTCAAACAAGAACCAGAAAACATGACATTTAATAGAGTATCTGCCCATTTTTAAAACCAAACAACACTTTTAAGCAATTCATCAGTAGGAATGTCTAATTACTTTGCCATTTACCGTTCAAAATATGTTTTATTATTATTATTGAGTATTATATTATATTATAATTATTAGTATATATTGTTATATACAATAGATATTAATATATATATATACACTATATTTTATATTATATAATAATAATGACAATAATAATAATAATGGTGCTAATAATAATAATTATTATTATTATTATATATTTAATAATTATTATTTATTAAAGGGCAGTGACCACAATATTTTTAAAGGGACAGTAACCACAACAGTAGCCCCCCCCCCCCCCCCCCCCGCCCCCCAAACACACACAAAGAATGCCTATAAAGCCAAAATCAATGTGCCAACCAACTCCGCTCACATTTGACCCAACTTTGTGATGAAATGATGTTAGCCTCCATCACTCATCACAGACTTTCAAATCTTATATCAAAATGTAGCTGATTCCTATGTCTATTAACTAGAAGTAACACATTTCCAATATCTCTATCTAACACAGTTTTATAATATGTTTAGTCCACAGACCACTTTTTTACTTTCGATACTATAAAACTGAAATGTTACACTCACCAAAAAAGTTAGTGACTTTCAGATGTTTTAACACAGTAGATGAGTGCAGGTCAAGAAAGCAAACATTTTGATGTTACATTTTTGTTTCTGTGACCTTCAAAGGACCAGAAAATAGCTGTGTGCCAACCAACCTCTGTTGCCAACCAACCCTGGTCTCCACATGATGGGATCTATATTAATCATTTCTTTATATGGATGTAATCTTAATTGTAGGCTAATCTTGTCATGCCAGTAAAGTTTAAAAAACATGTTAGAGTCTACTGTCCATTGTCACCTGCTGAAGTTAGCTTAAAGCTGTCACACTGATCATTTAATGAATGGCACTAAATCACATTGGTCTTTTTCTTTTGTCTATTTTTCTATCTGTGTGTACTGTTAGGTGTGTTTCAGTGTTGGTGATATTCAGTTGCTGTCAACATAGTCTGTCTGTTGCTACAACAATAGATCATTTCAGAGGGTTTTACATTACAAATATTTTTTAATCATTATTTCATTTATACTCTTAACACAACCACTCCGAATACCAAAGAAATATGAGAATTAAGTCTTCCCGAAAAAATTATGAACAGTGTCTGCAAAATAAATGCATCATAAAATACTTCCAGAAGATTGAAGACATGATTAGCTAACATAGTTAAGCTATTATCTAAAAACTTTCCTAAATGCCTCATGTTTGCTACCATTTCAGACAGTCACAGTTGACTTGCACACAATGCATTAAATCAAAAATAGTAGTGATGCTTCGCTAAAAAAAATATTAGCATTATAAATGCAGCATAAGCCACTTTCACCATTGGTTCCAATTACAGTGGACCCAGGTAAGACGGCTGCCATACGGTCCTGTTGCAGAACAGGAATTCTGTTGGACATGTCCCCTCTACTGTTAAATCTCTATGGATAAACCCACTTTCTGTTTGCAAGTGAAGAGAGCCTTCAACAAATAGGATGCAAGTCTTACTAAATGTTTTAGTGCATACAGACTAGTGATGCGCGGGTCAGGTTTTTTCCAACCCGCGACCGCCCGATCCGACACATTCATATCCGAACCCGCCCGACCCATTTTCATAAAACAACGACCCGAAACCGACCCGCAACCCGGGAAAAAAAAAGGATTCAAGAGGCGAGGTAATTTTCCAAAGACTCGTGTAACTAAGGTAGCCTAATACTTCATGCTGCAGTGTGTCAATTTAAAACTTAATTTAGTCTAGAATTCACACCGGAATTCGGTGGTGACAACCGACTTTATGAAGGAGAGTGAATTCGCATATGTCTGGTAGGCTACACCATAGAGATATAACACTATATATGTATATATATTTATATCTCTATGGGCTACACACTGGAGCAGAGCAGAGTTTAGGCTGTGTCTCAAAAATTAAATAGGCCTATTTTAATTCAAAAATTAAAAATAAAATTAGAGGTTAACAGGAGTCACCCCACTCCTATTTTCAGTTTACTTGAGTAAAATGATTAAATTAAACAGTAATCAACAGCTCTGGAAGATCGTACTTTTGTAATAGACTGTAGAATAAAACGTACACTGAGGAGACAATTTATGCTATTTATCTAGACCTGGATAAAGACAATAGATTTACTTGAATGAAATTTCTTATTTAAAAAGAAAGAGTGAAAAATAACATTGCAAAAGCAGTTACATAACATGTTCTTCTTCTGCTATTATTATTATTATTATTATTATTATTATTTTCCCTTCAAATGGTTACATTTTCAATGTGCAATTAAAAATATCTATATTTGGTTACATGGCTTATTAAAAGCAGACTGCAGCAGCAGCAGGTTGGAGGTGGTGGAGTCTGGAGGCTCTGACTCGCTTCACGGACACAATAAACTTCACAACCTGGGAATATTTGCATTACTTTGAACTGATGGAAGAAAAGGGGAAGAACATTATTGTTACCTGTTACATCTGAGAACTGAAAGCACCTGCCAATGTGTTGTGAGCTATCCGCCTTTTATTTTTTAGACCAGACATGATTAATCGAGGCTGCCTCTGTGATCATACTAGTTTACCATAAAGACGATCAGACCCCGAATAAATGAAAGCTGCTTGTTAAGTAGCCTACCTGAATTTTCAGGGAGTCAGTTCGGTTGTAGAATGGTAGCAGTGTGTGTGTGTGTGTGTGTGTGTGTGTGTGTGTGTGTGTGTGTGTGTATCTTCAGTCGACCCTAACCCGCCCCACCCGCGGGTTTCGGATTGGCATCACTAATACAGACAAAGACTTTTAAAAGGCTTGAACGACCTCATTAAGAATTCATTATCTCGTCATTACCTCGTTTTGCAGGGTGCATCCACCCTGAACAAAGATGAACAATCTGCGTAAATCAAATCAAATCAAATCTTTCTTAACTGCCATCATACGTTACCTGGTAGAGGTGAAGATTCTTGTCTCTCAGATCACAGCGGTGCAAGTAGGGGTAGAGTGAAGTTTCTGTGTGGCTCACAGAGTATATAGTTTTTCTTTTGTCCAATAGGAACATTACAATTTGCTCTTATCCAATAGGAATATGACAACAACATTACAGGAACCTATTACACGGCTTTGTTGAATACTCGATTCTGATTGGTCAATTGCTATGCATAATGAGTAATAATAATGATGATTTCTATAGCCTGCTGGTGAGAACATCACCAGAAGACATAAAGCTTGTTAAGTTTTTAAGCGGGTAACTTGAAAGCACTCGACTGAGTTACTTTTAATAAACTTAGTATATCCACATATTAGATATCAAACTGTTCTGCTACTTCTTCTGCCACTCACAATGTAAATATCTAAGTCATAGCTTTTATACTTTTTGAGTTAGGGACGTTTGCAACACAATACAATACAACACAAATATAGATACATATACACACACATGCACATACACACAATACATAAATACAGATCTACACAACAGCACAACCCAGCAGAAATGACATACAAACATACAAAAAAGGCCTGTAATACTGGACAATATGGAATATGGAATATTCCATTCCTGGAATATGAAACAATGAAGATCAAGAAAGGGCCAACTAGGCTAAACCTGCTTAATTCTTTGAATAATCTCGATAGCCTTGGACCAGTTAATAAGGGTATCAACATCTGCACCATTGATTCTAGCAGTGGACCTCTCAAGTCCACAAATATCTAGAAAAAAAGTGAACCAGGTTCTCCTCATGATAATAGCGGGTTCAAACCAGTTCTTAATGATGGTTTTCTTAGCTGCAGTTGAAGCTTCCATTAGTATTCGCTTCTCCTGAAAGGAGACAGACACATTTGGATTGAACCCCAAGAGATAGAGAGCAGGTGGGAAGAGGTTTACCAATAATGCTTCCAACAACTGTATTAATGTATTCCCAGAAAGATTTAATCATAGAGCAACGCCAGAACATATGAAAATAATCCCCTCTCACAGAATCGGGGCACTTAGAACATATATCATTATCTGACATTTTCAATCTTAATCTGCGCTCAGGGGTGAAATAAAATGTATGTATGAATTTAAAATGAATTAGCTGAATCCAAATTGTGGACCAATTCTGTTCGAGACCAAGAAATTCTAAATCTTTTTCCCAACTTTTTAATACTGGAAGTGGTTTGATGTTACCCAGGGGCGTGTCTGGGGGGGGCACTGGCCACCCCTGAAATCTGATTGGCCACCCCAGGTGCCACCCCAAAATCCTGAGTTATGACTGGCTGATGGCCATGTTAGAGGCGGGACCATCAAGCCAGTTCATTTCTTTTTCCAAAACTACGCTGCTTGAGTTCCAAGAAACACGCCAAGAGGAGCAAAGAGAAAATCAAATTAGGGATCTGTGTGAAAAAAACACTGTCTGACCAAACAGAATGCAGCACACACCTGAAGATAAAGACCAAGAAGTAATGTTAGTAGCATACATTTTTTTTAATATGCATACAGTTGACAGTGATGCCTGATAATTCTGGTTTTCAGCCTGGGCCTTGTATGGAAGAGGATTAGGGCCACATGTGAAAAATGTATTTAAATTCTGAGACTAATATAATAAAGTCAGAATTCTGAATTTAAAGTCGGAATTCTGACTCGGAATTCAGAATTCTGACCTGGGACCTGCCTACATCCTTCCTAAATGCCGCGCTCACCTCAGCCACCCCAGTCAAAATGGCCTGGACACACCACTGATGTGACCTGAGTAGAGCTTGCTGTAGGTCAGTGCTACTAGTCTGGACTTGGAGGAGAACATTGTTGAGTTAGGGCCGTTTGTTCAACACTAGTCCAAAACTGTGTTTTACAATACTTTTCTCTCCTTTGACTGTCACTATTCCCACAATTTTCACAGTACATACATACACTGTAATGAATTGCTGTAAAGTTACTGTGGATTTACAACAGTATCTTACTGTTAACCGGTTAACCAATAACAGTAGATAACTGTCATTTATCAGCATATAACTGTATTTTCTGTCAAGATGTGGAAATATGCGCTATCATCCCTTTACAAGTCCAGTCACTATCCATCGACATCGTACTGATGATTGTAGGCTGATGTTTCTGTTTTGATGGTAACACTTTTTTTTATTTTTTATTAATGAAACTGCCATACTCATTTTTGAGTGACACGTGACGTGGCTATTCCTGAGCTTGACTTTGGACAGCACAGCTTCAGTATGAGAGCAGTCCACACGGAGTTCAACCAAGCGAGGAGGTAACGTTATACGCTTATCTCCCCGCAAATTACACAAGGGCCCCGCCTCCCCCTCGTGTCAAAGCGTGTGTCAATGTTTACAACTTCGATGAGAGGATGAAGCGGAACTCTCCTTCTGGTCACGAAAAGAGGGGGGGGGGGGAAACACCATGAGAGTGAATTGCGGGAACAGCAATCAGGTAAACTTGTGTTCTCTCCTCTCCAAGTTTGATGTCGGTAAATAACAGTAAGGTTAAGTTGATGTGCTAGCTTGCAGTGCGTCTCTCTCTAGTCTGTGTGTCTTGCTAACCAGCTGCAGTGCATCTCTTGGTCTGTCTGTGTCTTGCTTGCAGCCACTTCCAGGGCTGTTCTGTGACTTTGTGCCTGACAAAAAGTGAAAGTGAAATACAACAATTTATTCCGTTTGATAAACGCCAACGGGCAGCGGTGTTTATAGACTGCTGCTCGGAAAAGATAACCGCATCGCGCGTGAACATGCGTTCATATGCACGTGCACAAAATGAAACTCGCGCTTTCCAGCAGCAGCCTCTGTGGGGACCAGTCCAGTCCAGTCCAGTCCAGTCCAGACAGTATATGGGCGTGATGGCACTCCTCATAGGCACATAATTTTAAAACACGACAATGATTATTTAGTCTCTCAGTCAAGGTTTAGTTACAACTCTGGACTAATGCAAGATGGAAAGCAATGGATTGACATTGACTATTGATTCAATATTGAATTTAAAATGTTGATTAGCTGGGCATACTGGGCAATATGGATGCACATTTCTCAGTAAATAATAACCATCAAGTATTCAGCCAAGCCATAGTATAAATAGTATTTTATATTTGAAAATGTATAAAAGGAAATCTGGGGGAGCCAGTTTGAATGGGCCTGATGCAGCTGATAAAATGAATAATAGTAGGCTATTGTTATCTATAATTTACAGGTGCTATGCTTAATTGTTGGATTGTAGTGGGAGCACTGGGGTGTCAGGTGTGACTGTGTGGCAATGGCAAATGGTTTACATGGCTCACGGGTCAGGTAGGAGGGCCCCTTAGCAGAATTTTGCTTAGGGCCCCAGGTAGGTCAGGACCGGCTCTGCTCTCAGCAGATGGAGAAGTGAGGTGTGTCAGTGTGTTATTCCCAGGAGCAACATTGTCTCTTACTGTTCTCTCTTCTTTGTACTTTTTGTCCTGTCTGTAACCATTTTCTGTCTCTCCCTTGAACACTGTTTATTGCTCTGGCCCCTTCCTCTCCCCCCATACTTGTAAAATAACAGTAAGATGCTGGCGTCTCTGCTGAATTCAGAATTCTGACCTGGGACCTGCCTACATCCTTCCTAAATGCCGCGCCCACCTCAGCCACCCCAGTCAAAATGGCCTGGACACACCACTGATGTGACCTGAGTAGAGCTTGCTGTAGGTCAGTGCTACTAGTCTGGACTTGGAGGAGAACATTGTTGAGTTAGGGCCGTTTGTTCAACACTAGTGCAAAACTGTGTTTTACAATACTTTTCTCTCCTTTGAACAGCCTTGTCTTTGACACATTTTTAAACTGTCACTATTCCCACAATTTTCACACTACATACATATATTTTACATCAAACCTCCATCCTTATGGATGATGGAGGCTTAAGATCATTTGAAGATCTTAAAAGCGCATATAATTTATCCAGAACATCTTTTTACTTTTATTTACAGCTGAGAGTTGCTTTTCAAAGTTATGGAGTCCCATGCAATAATTCTCCTTCTATACACCCACTGCTTAAGCTTTTATGTATTAAACCTAAATGTGGGGGTTTTGTATCCAATCTGTATAAAAAGTTACAGGAATCTACAAGTCCTATAATGGGGGTGACCAAAGTCTGGAATGTTGACTTAAAGGATTGGGAGCAAGTTATTAATTGGAAGAGAGTATGGGGAAATATCAAAGTTGCATCACAAAATTTTAGTCATCAGATGATTCACTACAAATTTATTCATAGACTGTACTTCACTCCCAGGAAACGCTGTCAACTTCAACTTTGCTCTACACCCATTTGGCCCTCTGTGTAATAATGGAGAAATAGGAACCTACTTGCATACAATGTGGCAATGTCCAGATGTGGAGTTTTTCTGGTCTCAAGTGGCATCCCTGATGGGAGCTATAATTGGAATCTATGTACCTTGTATTCCGACTATTTTACTCTAAATGACGATTCTTCATTATCTCTTAATTTTTCTCAGAGAAGACTGTTGCTCCTAGGTTTGACAGCTGCAAAGAAATGCTAATACAGAGGTGGAAGCCCCACATACACTTCATATTACCCATTGGATTGTCCTGGTTTATGACATAATCTCTCTAGAACTTTCCATTGCCCGGTCAAATGGGGCCATGGCAAATAAAGTTGAGGTTCTGTCCAAGGCAATGGAGAAGGTTAAATCTATCTATATGAATCAGGTTGGCCAATAATGTTTGGTTCGCTATGCTAAATGTAATTTCTAACCCTAACCCTTTCAAATGTCATTTTATTTTATTTTTTTCTGTGGAGAGGTATGTGTGTGTATGCATAAATGTATTTGTATGTATATGGGTATGTGTAGGCATGTGTATGTACATGTATACAGTATGTGTGCACGTACAGTATATGCGTGTATATATCTATTAGTAGTAGTTTTATTATTAGCATTATTAGTATTATTATTAGCATTATTAGTATTATTATTATTATTCAATTAGATTATTATTATTTATGTATTTATTTATGTATTTTTTTCCTTTTTTTATTTTTTTATTTTTATGTATTTATTTATTTATTTTTATTTTTATAGTCATTATTATTTTCGCCTATACTATATGCCTAGGTATTACGTAAGCATGCATAGGGAGTTATCTGAAGCCAGCCAGGGGAGGGGAGGGGAAGGGAGTAAGCTAGGGAGGGGAGGGGAGGGGAGGGGAGGGGAAGGGAGGGGAGGGTGGGATAAAATGTTAGGTTTCTTTCTTTTGTTTTTTTTCTCTTTTTCTTGAATTACACTGTCCGCAACATTGTGTTAAGGAGATGTATAGACACATATGGATGTGATACATGCGGGTATATGTATTTGATTTATTATCGTTACACTGTAAAGAAACAAAATCAAAATTTGATCACAAAAAAAAAAAAGTGGGTGAATTATTCAATGCTTGCATGTCAGTCGGGGGCCCTGTGGGAGGGCGGGGCCCGTTTCAGTTGAAATGGGTGAAACATAGCTAAGGCCGCCACTGCTGGTAGTAGTAGTAGTAGTAGCTGTAGTAGTAGAAGTAGTAGCAGTAGAAGTATTAGAAGTATAAAGCCTCCCAACGTGAGAGAGAAAGAGAGAGAAGAGAGGCACAGAGAGAGAGAGGTATGGAGTAAGCAGTCGATCAGCAGGAAGACAATATTCAGGAAGGCTTATGTGTAAAAGCATGAAGGTATAGGGAGTACAAATGTTGAGTATAAGGTATATTTTGAGTAGAATAAAACTGAAAGTAAGGAAGCGACAAGTATGAAAATATGTAAAAGACATGTTAAAATGGAGAAGAGTGAAAAAAGGAGAAGTGGAGAAGAGCTGCATGTGAGCAGCAGTGGAACAGAAAGTGACAGAGTGGAGCCCTAGTGTCGAACAAACGTTCAAAACTCAAAAACTATACATCATATTGCTTATATATTTACATTGTGAGAGCAGAAGTAGCTGAAGAGTTGAATATATAACATGTATGTAATGTTAAAGTTGTGGAAGTGATTGAAGTTTAAAAGCAGAAACCTGTTCAAAATAGACACACACGGTATAGGTGTTGAACAAACACCCTAACTCAAAAACTACAAGTGCTTTTACTTAGATATTTACATTGTGAGTGACAGAAGAAATAGCCTAAGAGTTTGATGTAAAATGTCTAATTGCTTTTTAGTTGCTTTTTAAATGAGTCTAGCGCACCACAGACATCACTATCTTATATTTACAGGATCTCTTGAACCTTATGTGCTCTGTTTAGCTATATCTCTGTACAATGCATCAGACTTCTTGGAGGTTTATGTTTTTATTGTAAGTGGTCCCTGTTAAACATAAGACATCACTATCTTATATTTACAGGATCTCTTCTCCCTTATGAGCTCTGTATATATTATACACACTGGTGGACATCTGACAGACAGATTGTTGTAGTGTTTGTATATTTCCTCCTATTTTGGAAGATTTGTTGTTGTGTATGTGTATTGTACATTTGTTCACCTGCCCAGGGACTGGGGATGAAAATGAGCTGTTTAGCTATATCTCTGTACAATGCCTCAGACTTCTTGGATGTTTATGTTTTGTTACAACCCAAGTACAAGTAACAAAGGATGATGGACACACAAAACAAATAAATGTGCAATAGATTTATTTAAAAGAATAAGACAGAACCAACAAGGCAGACGGGGAGGGAGACGGAATACCTTTGTTAAAGATTAATTATCTCGTCAAACACTCTGAACAAAGATGACAAATCTGCGTAAATCAAAAGAAATCCTTCTCTCTTAACTGCAGTCAGACTTTACCTGGTAGTGGAGCAGATACTCGTCTCTCAGATCACAGCCGTACCAGACAGAGGGTTTGAGAGAAGTTTCTGTGTGTGGCTTTGAGAGTATATACAGTAGTTCATCCAATAGGAACATTACAGTTTTTCTCTTATCCAATAGGAAGACATTACGTAGTGACGATGCGTGTCAAGCGCATCGTCCCCCCCCCGGCATTCCACCAGCTCTCCCAGTCCTTAAATGCCAGTGATCTTTTGAAGCCTGAATGTAGTGGGAAAGATGGTGTCTGTATCAAAGACATGTTTATGAAATACAAAGAGGAACAACAGTGACGACCACGTCAGCAAAACTTTCTTTGTAAATTAACATGGTCTGAACTTACCATCAGATGTATGGGGTGGAAGTAAAAAAAAAACAAATAAATCAAACAGTGAATGGTTTAAATAGTTATCAAATTAAATGGTGGATTGAATTTAACGCTGCTTTTAACACCACTTCATTAGATTTGTGACGACTCTCCCTCTCTGTCTGCCTTGTTGGTTCTGTCTTATTGTTTTAAATAAATCTATTGCACATTTATTTGTTTTGTGTGTCCATCATCCTTTGTTACTTGTACTTGGGTTGTAACAAAACATAAACCTCCAAGAAGTCTGAGGCATTGTACAGAGATAAAGCTAAACAGCTCATTTTCATCCCCAGTCCCTGGGCAGGTGAACAAATGTACAATACACATACACAACAACAAATCTTCCAAAATAGGATGAAATATACAAACACTACAACAATCTGTCTGTCAGATGTCCACCAGTGTGTATAATTTATACAGAGCTCATAAGGTAGAAGAGATCCTGTAAATATATAAGATAGTGATGTCTTATGTTTAACAGGGACCACTTACAATAAAAACATAAACCTCCAAGAAGTCTGATGCATTGTACAGAGACACCTCACAGCAGTGTGTGCTGCAGCAGAGAAAAATAGTTGTGAAAATGAAATGAACACAGACAGACACAATGGATCAGCGTGGCTGAAGCCTGTCTCTTTAAAAACAGAGGCAGCACAATATGTCCTCATGACCTCATTCACAGCAAAAGCACAGCGTTCTGCAACTGCTACATATACCTGAGTATGTGAAGCATTTGTCTACTCTAACCCTAAAATCACTGTTGGATCATGTATAGTGGCAAAGAGGCCAACATGAGAATACTGTATATTCTTCAGCATATGACTTGATTACACACACAAACACACACACACACACAAACACACACTGCGATTAATAGACTTTGTCTGCACAGATTACTCTCACATAACAGGAAACATCAGTGTTGATCCCTCCATTATATAGGGAGGGGTTGGTCACCCTGCTTCAGGGAGCCGTCTTCCAATCCTGCCTACTGTACATCCATTGGAACAACAGTAGTAGGCCTAATGGATGCTGATTGGCCGGCTGTAAACAAGATGAGTCTGAATCTCTGAAGTAAAAAGACAGCTGTAGTCTACTTTTGCGTAGGCCTGCGTTAAGGCCGACTTCTATATCTTTAAAAAGCCTTTGTTTTCATTTCTGTTTCCACTTTCCACCGTATTCCATGTTGTCTGTCTGTGAGTCACCAGTAAAAATGACAGAATCTTCCCCTGTTTTTGTGGTTTGAATTTGAATTGAATGTCTTTTTTTTCTTTTAGTCATGTCAGTATCATGATAAAGTATGAACTTGACCACGGTCGTCATTCTGTGCATTTTGACTGTCAAAATAAAAGCTAAAGGAGGTCAAGCAGGCAGTGACTAGTGGACACCTGGATTACAGCGCCTCCTAGTGGATTAAAGTCCACATGTCAACAAGTATCTGCAACCTCTAGTCTGTGGCATGAACTTTGATGCCACTGCTATGACAAGAAGTCTTTCTGTACAATAGGACAGCATTTGTTCATATCTGAGGAATTGTTTTCATAAGTATCTGTATCATAATGTAATGAGTTGTTAGTTGACAAAGTCTTTTCACACACTGAAGTTACATTCAGTAGTTCTAGTGTTGTGCCTTTGTTGTGTTGAGTCAGGCAGTTCACTATGGTGTTTCTACTGTTTAGTTACATTGAAAATACAAAGTGGGTACGTTCACACTGAGGTTGTAAGCTCAACAGTTATGGAACAAGTTGGAATTAAATATATTTCAACAGCAAAAACACAACATTGTAAATTTCCTGACCCTCTTCTACAGAAGCCCAGCACTCTTAAACTATCATTAACTTGAGTGACTGAAGTATTCAGCTAACTCTAACTCTAAAATCAGTTCCATGTCTGACTGTACACCTCATGTTTCTGTTTCCCAACAAACACTGGACTTCAGTTTCATTTTATTTGCCCAATGGTTATGGTAACAAGACTAGGTAGACCAAGTAAGCCGGGCCTCCTCTTGGCTTTCGCACCCTAGTATAACACCTGTGCTGTACTGCCCTCTGCATTGTAGTGATATACTATAAGTGTGGTGGCCCATGCACATGGTGAAAATTTGACTAGAGTTTTCTAATCTGTTGTGTGTAAAACGTAAAAAATAAAAGTGAGAAAAATGGCTCTAAACATTCCAAAACATTCCATTTTCTCCAGTGGCGTTCCACCAACTTAGTCTACAGGAGAGAGTAAGGAACAAACACACCAGCACTGAAAATAAATCCAATATGATTTGTTATCCTCAACCACATACTTGGTCACTAAGACGGTCTTGAAACGCCGCGGTGCGTTGGCCGCTCCACATTTGCATATTGTTGAGGTCTAGGCTACTTTATGCAAATCAGGGGCGTCCAGCGTGACTCGCCGCCTCTGGGAACTCCTGAAACTCGTGTACAGGCTTTTAAACTAGCCGTTGTCGACGTAAAATGGAGACAGATTCAACCACCGCACGGCTTATTTGTCGCCTCAAATGTTTTCAGAAACACATTTCGGTGAACTATTTTTGTAATATAAGAGAAAGTTTCCAAACGATGTGAACCGTGTGTTTCCAGTTTGAAATCCGGGGGCAGACGGCCCAACGAGCGACAGCGTTCGTCCAATCAGGTGCAGCAAGGAAATGTTTATTTGTTGGTCTGTCTGGTAGATAGAGCCAGTTTAATACATCCATGAGATAGAGGGGCACGCCCATCCCTCGCGTGAAATGACGACCCTGTGGAAAATAACAGTGCAAACAGTGCAATATCAGTATACCGCCATAACTGTGTAGGTCTTGATGCCTATTGTCGCGCGACTTTCAACAATAGTCAGTCAGAATGAAATTCATTGTGCAGGAGAGGAAATAAGCCCAGAAGGCTTATTCAAGGTCATCCCCTTAATTTCAATAAGTCATAAAAAACATTCATATAAAATATACATACCAACATTACCAATCATTAACATCCCACCATCAGTCATCAAAACATACTGTATATACAAAAGAGACAAAACAGAAAAATTGATTTCTTGTGCATACATAAATATGCACAAGAGCCAGTATACAGCTGCTGAAGCACAATCTGTGTTAGATATAAAATATTTTTGTGACTTGAAAACTATTAGAGAGGATAATGACTTCAATGTCGTGTTCAGTGAATTCCATAGATGAGGTCCTCTACTGACATTGAATAACTGACGACAACAATCGTCTTCACTGCAACATTAGGACTGGTACAGAGAAATAGGCACACAACTCACACACACACACACACACACACACACACACACACACACACACACTCTGCCAAAACTGTTGGGTACAAAACAGTGTTCAGATGTTCTTCTACCAATAGATGCTGCTCTGGTTGGGCATTACTGTGGTTGCTACTCGTTTTACAGTAATTAGCTCAAGTGTGGACTTTGTGTGTATTTTTCTTGATGTGACCACAGCTTTTAACTTATTATTGAACACGATACACAAATACATAATTCCTGACTGAACATCAGATCAAACCCATCTTTTGTCAGAAAAAAGGCCAAGAGATAAGAATGATTAAATGTTTATTATCATATATAACAATTTTAAATTGATAATATCCATGTATTATTATACATCATGTATTCCACAGTTACATTTTCATCTACTAACAACTTTATTCAGATAAAAAAAATAAAAAAGGTCACCATATTCATTGCTGATACACAGATTCACTGAAATTTGAATTCATTTGCAATGGACTATGTTTTTCATTGGTTATAACAGATGTAATCCTTCACCAGCACTAAACTAAACTATTGGATTTGTAAGAGAAATCACCGACTCAATGGAAGATCTGAAAATGACAGGAGCATTCTCTGTTGTCAAGTCAGTCACTTCTGTTACCCATTTAGAATGAGACATTTTTAATAAAGCAAAATACTTGCATAATCCTTTCTTTTTATGACTGTAACCATTCTGTCACTGGGAGTAAACAATGATTTGATCAACTGGAAAACACTAGCTGCTGTCTCTTCACAGAAGAAGCCACTAGAGTGCAAACCAAACACTCGGCCATGAGCATCAAACACTGGGGAGCCAGAAGAGCCGTGATACATGAAGGTGTTGTAGGTCACTACTTTGTTCACTTTACCTCCACCCTGCAGTATGTTGTGAATGCCTTGATTTTTGATCATCTTTGTAGGTCTCTACATATTTGTCTACAGCCTCCTCTCTCTTCTCTTTCTCAATGATACATGTGGGATCCAGTTTTTTCACACCTCCTGCTGGGTGACCGATAATGCAGGCTTCACCATCTACAGGTACTGGACCACATTTCTTCAGGAGTCCTGGTGGTAGCTTGGGCTTCTGTTTTGTCTGAGGAGCTGCTGTCTGTGTGTCAGGCTCAAGCTCAAGTATGGCATAATCCAGTTCATGTGCACTTGCATGATAATTGCATGCAATGATTGTTTTCTTAACTTTGACCCAATAGTAATCTAAAACAGATGGCTCTTTATAGTTAAATACAGCATGTACATCTGTAGTTACCTGCCACTTATCTCCATCTTGTACAACACAGTCTTTGAATAAGTGTGCATTAGTCAGGATGAAGTTATCAAACATGATAAAGCCTGTGCCAAACTTCACTAAATGAGTGCTGGATCTTTCCAAAGTCTTCCTTCCTCAGATCCAATGCTTTCTGATAGGAATCACCTGGGAATCGACTCTCCATCCATTATTTCAGATCTGGAAACTGCGTATGAAGGAGACTAGAAATCTCTGCATGGTCAATGTTGTCACTGCTGCTGACACTGTGGCTGCTCTGTTGCACTACATCTGAGATTGGTTTTGCCTCTGACTTATCATCACTGGGCTGTGAATCATGTGATGCCGCTTGATTCGCCTGCTGATTTTCATTCGTTTCTTCACAAACTGTGGATTTGTCACTTCTTCTTCGTGGAACACATATCTTGAACTTTTTTTCATGTAGGTTGTCAACCACTTGAGTATGTTCAGTGTGAGAGGTTGTATCTGCATTATCAGAGAGGGTGAACTTGCCGAGGTTATTCATGAAGCGACCGTCTCTTTTCAGAGCTTCTTCCACAGTGATCCCCCTCTCTGCATAGACGCAGAGATACTTAAAGTTTTTGAAAGCCTTACTTATTAACAGCTGCTTTGTTTTGGTGTTTTTTCCTCCCTTTGTTTCAATGCAGAATGTAACGTAACTGCCCTGTGAAGCTATGTCTTGATGTTTAGCTTCAACCTTTTCTGATTCAGAGACTATGACCAGAAACTCATCTTCCCCAATCAAATGACAAGGAAAATGTGTTGCAATAGCAATTTCCTCTTCTGCTCTGCCCAACTGAATTACAATTTTTTCATCCAGATATGTTTCCGGATATTTTTCACTTGTTCTCAGTGCCTCCAGGACTGTGCGACGACGACCACAGGTAATGTTGTAGTTATTGGGAGCGTTGCTCAGTTTAAATCTGAAATGATGAGGATGTTCCACCTGCAGGAAATGAGAGTAAGAAGATAAAAGTGAGATTCATGTGGTAAACATGCAACCTGTTTTGTGCATTTAGAATGCATTACAGTCTACTGACCCTGGAATCACCATCATCCTCCACTCTCATTTGACCGGGTGCAGAATTGATCTGTGAGAAGAGAAGTGATACTATGGACACCGATTTTTTCCTAAAATTTTGATATGGCATTTTTGTTTTCCAACCAGAGGAAATATTCACAAAAAAAAAACAATCTCCTTGGTATGTCCACTGTAACTTCTGTTCCAGACAAGCATAACATGCAAGCTTTGGTTTCTATTAAGGTCTCTGCTGTTGAGTGAGTTCATAACAAGCTGTGTATTTAAGTGAAAAATTGAAAATGTCTAGGTATGTCCTTTTGTGATCCAACTACAAGCTGATACATATTTCAGTCAAAATAATTTGTAGTGTGTTATGTATATTTGGCAACATCTTTTTACATTTCTACAGAGCCCCTAAAGTCCCGAAAGGAATATATCACCTTTCGGGACTTTAGGGCCTCCGTACATTTCTGATGACTAGAGGGGAAATGATTTTAATGCTAGTCAGGTTGCACGGTCAGCCTCATGAGCAGTGTCCCTCCTGGAGCTGGTTGGGTTCAGTGTCTTGTTAAATGACTACAATTACAGCTGCAACCCCTCATGCTACAGTAGCATATTACCTATCTGCTGTGGTGATCAGAGGTTTAGGTATCCCAGAGCTACCTTGACACAAAGGTAATAGATTTCACACACACTGGTTTGACCATCTGTTGAGGTCAAGTTCACCAGTTTGAGATTCATAATGTTCTGAGGTTAATTTTATGCACGAATGACGATTGTGATGGGTTGGCAGTATGCGTAATTGTGAACGGATAGGCAATGGTTGTCACAGTGAGATGAGTTGGCCCTGGCTGAGAACCGATGTTATGCAGAACACTCACTGGACCCAACTGACTGTAATGCACCTAAAATGTTAATGATGTAAATGCTAATACATCAGTTGTAAATAATAAAAAGCTATGCTGGAGGAAGTGGAGGAGCAGGTACGCAAGAAACAAGTGAACTGAGGAGAGAAGGCGAGTACCTCAGATATATGAAAGGTGGGGAGTTCTGATTGGTTGAGTGATTGATTGGTAGATTGGCGCTCTGGGCCCTAGGGTGCTGTAGGGTTTTAAAGAGTGTGGTGGTATAAGCTAACCTGATGCGCCAGATGGTTTGTTACACAGAACCATCTGGGAAGTCGTCATTGGAAACTGTTTGGAAAAGGGCAGGCACTTTCAAAAAATACTTGGCAGTTGATTGGATGAACCATCTGTCTATCACCGTCTATCACGGGCTAACTTCAACCAATCAGATCAATGAACCATATAAACAAACTCTTGCCGAAGCCGGTCGGGAGAAGAGCGAAAACATCTTTTCCATCCAGAAAAGCCTTCAGTGTTCTTTGCTCTTCTTTCAATGAAGAAATACTCTGCAGTTCAGAAATAACTGATGTTACAGCAGCATATATGCTAGTCTCTTTAGGAGCCGCCATTGTTGTGAACGAACGGTCGCTTCTCTCTGTCGTCACACCTAAGCCCCGCCCCCAGCTGCCCTCACAGGACGCTGATTGGTCCGCACCACTGTGGTCCGCCCACAAACGCATAACTTGAAGCCTGGCAAGATGGATTCTCGCGTGGCATGTATAGAACATATAGAATCTCTCCTCCCAAACCTCAGTCATAAGCTCCATAAAAAGCTGCTCCAATATCAATACATGAATTCTGTGAGGACTGTATAGCAATTTACCGTCAGTTTGCTGAGTTTCTCTTCCATGTTTTGAGGATTCAGGGAAGTCAGCTCTGTCCTGTACAAAGAATTGACATGTTCAGCACCCACAAGATATTTGATCATTATTATTAGTAGTAGTATTAGTAATAGTAGTAGTACTAGTAATATAAAGGAATGTGTATTAAGAGGTTCAATAAAATACAGTGTTTGTTGACTGTGAAAGGCTGCCAGTGGTTTAGTGCTTTGTAAACAGGCGTGTACATTCTATAGCAGTTAGCTGAACAAAAGAATGTGGACAAACCTTCCTCTCTTTTGTGTTGCCCTCTTATTCATTTATTTTTATTTAGACAACCACAGAGAGCAGGATATGTGTTGAAGATGAGCCCTGTGCTTCAAACACCCTCATATTTAACATTCCATCTGAAGATTTGGTGACTGCACACTGATTATTTCAACCTACTCCAACAGGAAGCCTTCCCCCAGTGTACAAAGAGGAAATAAGTTTTTGATAAACCCTGATTGTGAGATTGATAATCGTGAACACGAGCAGTGCCGCAGCAGTAGACCACTCTGCACGACTAAAATGCAGTAAATGCTACCAGAGAGTCAATGGAAAGCCTCAGTAAAGCATATAGCATCTTTGTTGCTATAGCTACCTAGATGACACAAACCTAAACCTGTCAAGTGCAGTTGATTGTGTAGTGCACAGATCATAGAGTACGCTACGTTGGTGGGCGGGACAAAACAATTTGATTGACACATGGTAGTAAACTGAATTGTTTATATTGCTTGTGAAAAAATAAATGTCAAGGCAATCAAATGCAATGATAAAATAATTTGTAAATCATTTCATTTGATCACTGTGCAATCATTTCATTTGGTAGTGTTTTAACACTTCAATATTTAGTTTAATTGCATTGATGTAACATTTAATATGATGGCATCTTATATCAAAATGTAGCTGTTCCTATGTCAATTAACTAGAAGTAACACATTTCCAATATCTCTATCTAACACAGTTTTATAATATGTTTAGTCCACAGACCACTTTTTTACTTTCAATACTATAAAACTGAAATGTTACCCTCACCAAAAAAGTTAGTGACTTTCAGATGTTTTAACACAGTAGATGAGTGCAGGTCAAGAAAGCAAACATTTTGATGTTACATTTTTGTTTCTGTGACCTTCAAAGGACCAGAAAATAGCTGTGTGCCAACCAACCTCTGTTGCCAACCAACCCCGGTCTCCACATGATGGGATCTGTGTTAATTATTTCTTTATATGAATGTAATCTTAATTGTAGGCTAATCTTGTCATGCCAGTAAAATTTAAAAAACATGTTAGGGTCTACTGTCCATTGTCACCTGCTGAAGTTGGCTTAAAGCTGTCACACTAATCATTTAATTAATAGCACTAAATCACATTGGTCTTTTTCTTTTGTCTATTTTTCTATCTGTGTGCTGTTAGGTGTGTTGGTGATATTCAGTTGCTGTCAACATATTCTGTCTATTGCTACAATAATAGATCATTTCAGAGGGTTTTAAATTAAAAAATATTTTTTAATCATTATTTAATTTATACTCTTAACACAACCACTCCAAATACCAAAGAAATATGAGAATTATGTCCTCTTGAAAAAATGATGAATAGTTTCTGAAAAATAAATGCATCATAAAATACTTCCAGAAGATTGTCTATGATTGAAGACATGATTAGCTAACATAATTAAGCTATTATCTAAAAACATTCATAAATGCCTCATGTTTGCTACCATTTCAGACAGTCACAGTTGTCTTGCACAGAATGCATTAAATAAAAAATAGTAGTGATGTTTCGCTAAAAAAATATTAGCATTATAAAGGCAGCATAAGCCACTTTCACCATTGGTTCCAATTACAGTGGACCCTAAATGTTTTAGTGCATACAGACAAAGACTTTTAAAAGGCTTGAACGACCTCATTAAGAATTCATTATCTCGTCATTACCTCGTTTTGCAGGGTGCATCCACCCTGAACAAAGATGAACAATCTGCGTAAATCAAATCAAATCTTTCTTAACTGCCATCATACGTTACCTGGTAGAGGTGAAGATTCTTGTCTCTCTGATCACAGCGGTGCAAGTAGGGGTAGAGTGAAGTTTCTGTGTGGCTCACAGAGTATATAGTTTTTCTTTTGTCCAATAGGAACACTACAATTTTCTCTTATCCAATGGGAACATGACAACAACATTACAGGAACATATTACATGGTCAAACTGCATGTCGAGAGCTGCCTCACCCTGGCATTGCACTCACAAACCATCTCTGCCAGTCATTACATGCCAGTGATCTTTTGAAGCCTGAATGTTGTAAGATGGTGTTTATATCACAGCACAACATGTTTATGAAATAAAAAAAAAGGAACAACAGTGATGACCATGTCAGCAAAACGTTGTAAATCAACATTATTATTATAGAGCCTAAGGTCTGAACTTATCATCTGATGAAGGTGCTGCTTGAATGAAACCAGTGTCCAACCCTGCTGATGACTGAACACCTGACAGCACAGCCTCTTCAATTACTTGGCAGGTAATGACTGGCAGAGTTGGTTTGTGGGTGGAATGCCAGGGTGAGGCAGCTCTCTCCATGCAGTTTCACTATGTAATATGTTGGATTAAAGAGAAACTATATACACAGACTCAGTCCTTGGACCTCCTCTTTTCACAATTTATATAAATAATATTGACAAAAATATGGAAAATGCTAGTTTTCATTTTTATGCAGATGTCATTTATGTTGAGGACCTTCAATGTGCTTTTAACTTTACTTGAGAAATAAGTCCTGCTTTTCTTTTGAGGTGAGAACACAGCTGGTCACAGCTACTTTTCTAACTGCTCTAGATTATGGAAACATTTTATATATGTAGGCTTCAGTGTGTCTGCTGGACACTGTGTATCACGGGGCCTTGAGGTTTGTTACAAACTATAAATCTTTAACACATCACTATTCTCTATCAGAAAGTGGGTTGACCCTTCCTGGCCTTATGTAGGCTGAGTCACTGGTATAGTTTTATTTATTAAGCCATACTGAAACAATTCCCATCTTATTTCTGTACGTATAATGTCCAGCAGACGAATGAAAATTACTGGCTACGCTCACAAAACTGTTTTACTGAATGTAAAAAAGGCTTGTACAGAGTTTGGTAAAAAGGCATTTTAGTTCTCAGCCCCTATGGCATGTGAATGAGCCCCAGAGTCTCCAGCAGGCTACAGGTACGTACTGGGCAAAGCACTCTTTGCCATTTTCATCATTACCCAAGAACAAGAGCACAGACTCAACATAGTTGAAACTCTTTTTAAAAGCACTCATCCTCTTTAGGTCTGTACTGACCTCCCCTGTTGTAGAGCTTCAGTAAATCCCCTCCGTTCATTTCATCAGTGATGTTGCTTATAGTGGCCTCTGGGATTCCAGGTACCTTCAATTTATCACTCGGGATCTTAAGTGAATGTGACGGACCAATTTCATGGGCATTTTGAAAGTCCTTAGCTCATAATTTCAAATAGAGAAGTGTAATGTTATGTCATAAGAGTTTCTTCTGGTTTATAACCATCCTCATCACAAATATGTGAATATGGCTGACTAGGCTGACTCAAAGGCTCTGTGGGACAGACTTATCTAGAACAGAATCATCTACATTCTTTACACTAATATGTTTCCTGGAAATGTGAGGCTAAACTGGACACAACTGGACACAACCCTGTTTAACTCAATGCATTTGCACAACCAAAGTTAGCTATAGTTTACTAATGTAATCTAACTAAATGTTGCACAATCCTCTACTTGCTGCCATGTGGTTTCACTATGGAATTTTCCACAACAGATGCAAGATGGAACAAAGCTGTTTTGTTTTTTCAGTTTATTTTTTTTATATAAAAGTCAAGTTTAATTGCACTTTTATCTTATTGGTTAGTCTAACCGCTCCAGCACGCAATGGTTCAAATAACCACCCAGGCTAACCAGCTCTAGTCTGTCTGCCTGTGCAAGCATATGAGCACAGACAAGCGGTGGCAGGAAAATGAAACTGGAGAATGAATATGTATAACAGTGTAAATAAAGCTGTCTGACAATGAACATGGCAGTTGATTTCTGACTATTCACACCATTGTTCTTAATGTCTGTTATAAAATGGATTTTAAACAACGGTTAGTTCCAGTCGAGTAATTTGATTGGACAAGAGTCATTCCATGAGTGCTGATATACAGTATAAAAGCACTGGGACTTTTTACTATATGTATCACTCCACTTCACAGGTGTTGTAATGTAACCTTTGATTACACAAAATTCTAACTTCATTCACCTAGCGACAGTGCAAATATGGATACATTTCCAAAAATTACATTTGACCTAAATTATGAACGGTCGTCAGAGGAGGACGAGGGGGAGGAAAGTAAGCGGAATTCATCTGTGCAAACCTGTGCTGATATTACATCAGCAGACCTTGACGAATTAGAGAAAAATAAAAATGAAGCTAGCTAGTTATTAGAGTTTTCACGATACTAGAATTTCTAACTTCGATACAATACCCAGGAAAATATCGATATGCAATACCATTTTCTATACCGGGGGGGGAAAATATGAGTTTTCAATCTTTTCTTTTTAAATATTGCTTTCATGTTAAAATATAATTTTAACGTGAAAACAATATTTTAAAGTTTTAAGTCAAACAACATATTTTTGATTGACAGGTGTCAATCGCAGTCATGATTTGCTCTTTTTTATTGAGGGGAGTGAGCTTATACTGCACAAGCATGTGAAACATCATATTGCCTCCTGGCCTCTGCAGCAGAGACTATAAGCAACTGAGCAAAAAACAGAGACACAGAGACCCAAACTAGTCACACACAGGGGGAAATGCCAGTGCTTGTTGAAGCAACAGATACCCACCAATGAGAGGGAAAAATCAGCAGGGCTAGAGTTAGAGGATTATTATTGACAGAATGATTTTAATCGGACATTTCAACGTCCGGTCGAGCCTTCTGACCGGGCCGGACAATGCATCTGGCAAACCTACTTGATAACGTTAGCTAGCTCTGTAGCTAACGTTTGGTTTGCTAGCTAAACTAAAACGGATGATGTGCAGGGTACGTTAACGTTTATGATAAATGTTTAATGCTTCAGTGATGTTGAAACGGGAGCTTTAGCTAACCTCTCGAAATTCTTTATATAGACTGGCGTGTCGGTCCTTAAGGTGCTTCGCCAAGTTTGAGATGTTCCCCCCCTTCGTCGGCAGGCACCACTCTGTAGCATTGTTTGCTGACTGAAGGCAACAACCCAGCTGACTGCTAGAGGAGGGGCTGTGGGCAGCAGTGCAGGGTGTGTGTGTGTGTGTGTGTGTGTGTGTGGCTAGTGGAGGCGGAGAAATAATATGTTTGATTTTTCATTATGAGAAAGCACTGCTGGTATCGATACTGTTGCAAATGAGTATTGTATCTGTTTAAAATTTTTAGTATCGATACTTATCGAAGTATTGATACTTTTGACAACCCTACTAGCTATAGCTGTAGCTACCCAGATAACAATGACTTGTCGGCCCAACGGTGGCCCATCGGAGACGGTTTCGTTGGCAGAACGTTGGCAGAACGTTGGCAGCCAGTGAAACTGTCTACGTCTTTTTGGCCGCTGGCATTACATTGGCCCAACGTCGTATTTTAAACAGATGTGAATGGGGTTCGGGTGGCTACATTTTCGTTTTCTCCAAACTTTCCACGGCCGGCTCAACATTGACTCATAACCAATTGCCACGTTTGAATTTTGGTCTGAATTCCTTAGCTTATGATGAAAGGAAGACGAAAAGAAAAAATCAAATCACATGCTTTTAGGCTACAGAGCAACAGTAACAGTAACCAATATCAACAAATTCAACCATATATCACATATTACCGGTTACCTTGGCTGAGTGTTGATCGCATAACAGTTGTTCCAACGAAAAGTAGCTAATTAGAGGTAGCGTTAGTGCTCAAGCTAGACGACAGTTGAGATAGTTAGCTTGCTTGTTGAGAACTGCAGCTTTAGTCGCTAAGGAATCATGTCATCTAGTCATGCGCACTGCGCTAGATTTTATTATTAGACTACTACTACTAATAATAATCATAATGATGATAATAGTAAAAAACGTAATAGCCTATGTTTTCATTTTTATGCAGATGACAGTCATTTATGTTGAGGACCTTCAATGTGCTTTTAACTTTACTTGAGAAATAAGGGGGCGATCACACCGAGAAGCGTCGCTAGAAACGCGTCGCCACCAAAACGCGTTGCCACCAAAACCATTGTTTTCCTATGGTACGGCGCGCCTGGCACGCGCTCTTCTGTTGCGCCGCACGTCGCGTTTTTCTGGCGGTTTTTAGGCACGCATAAAAGTTAAAATAATCTCAACTTTTCAGCGCAAGGCGCGGAGTCTCACCGCTCGTCAATGTCACATTTGGGCCAGGCAGCCAATCAAATCAAGCAGAAGGCGGGCTTTCCTTCCTGTTGTGATGTGGTATGATGTGGTGGGAATAGTGGGACACTGGCAAACACACATGAAAAGCTGATATTAGCGGTCTTTAACCCAGTCGCACACGCAGCCCTGCTCCTCAGTGCTCCATAGGCGCACCAAGCTGTTTTGCCCGACGCGGTCTGCCTAGGCGTTTTTGAAGCGGCTGCGCCTGTAGCGACGCTTCTCGGTGTGATCGCCCCCTAAGTCTTGCTTTTCTTTTGAGGTGAGAACACGGCTGGTCACAGCTACTTTTCTACCTGCTCTAGATTATGGAGACATTTTATATATGTAGGCACCTGTGGCTTCAGTGTGTCTGCTGGACACTGTGTATCATGGGGCCTTGAGCTTTGTTACAAACTATAAATCTTTAACACATCACTGTATTCTCTATCAGAAAGTGGGTTGACCCTTCCTGGCATTATGTCACTGGTATAATCTTATTTATTAAGCCATGCTGAAACAATTCCCATCTTATTTCTGTACGTATAATGTCCAACAGATGAATGAAAATTACTGGCTACACTCACAAAACTGTGAATGTAAAAAAGGCTTGTACGGAGTTTGGTAAAAAGGCATTTTAGTTCTCAGCCCCTATGGCATGTGAATGAGCCCCAGAGTCTCCAGCAGGCTACAGGTACGTACTGGGCAAAGCACTCTTTGCCATTTTCATCATTACCCAAGAACAAGAGCACAGACTCAACATAGTTGAAACTCTTTTTAAAAGCACTCATCCTCTTTAGGTCTGTACTGACCTCCCCTGTTGTAGAGCTTCAGTAAATCCCCTCCGTTCATTTCATCAGTGATGTTGCTTATAGTGGCCTCTAGGATTCCAGGTACCTTCAATTTATCACTCAGGATCTTAAGTGAATGTGACAGACCAATTTCATGGGCATTTTGAAAGTCCTTAGCTCATAATTTCAAATAGAGAAGTGTAATGTTATGTCATAAGAGTTTCTTCTGGTTAATAACCATCCTCATCACAAATATGTGAATATGGCTGACTAGGCTGACTCAAAGGCTCTGTGGGACAGACTTATCTAGAACAGAATCATCTACATCCTTTACACTAATATGTTTCCTGGAAATGTGAGGCTAAACTGGACACAACTGGACACAACCCTGTTTGACTCAATGCATTTGCACAACCAAAGTTAGCTATAGTTTACTGATGTAATCTAACTAAATGTTGCACAATCCTCTATTTGCTGCCATGTGGTTTCACTATGGAATTTTCCACAACAGATGCAAGATGGAACAAAGCAGTTTTTAGGGGTCCAAGCACGTAGTGCTGGGAAGCCTATTGTTTTTGTTAGGATTATTATTCCGCTTCTTCTTCTGCCCTAAAAGTATCTGGATCTCAGAAACCGTAAGAGCTACAGTGACCAAACTTGGCAGATAGGTCCAAAGTCTCAGCCGCTACTCAGGTTAAGAAATCCACGTCAATTGGGCTCATGGTGGCGCTATAGCAAGCAACTTTATGTTTTGGCCTATAACTTCTGAACTGTAGGGGGCACAATCAAAATCCACTTTCCCTGGATTCCTTGGTTCATTCTGCATCCATCCATATAGGCCCCGCCCATTTCCGCCTAACTAGATTTTCCGCCATTTTGAATTGTGTCCAAAACTGTTTTTTCGCTACTCCTCCTACAAATTTTGTCCAATCTTCACCAAATTTGCCACACAGCATGTCTGGACTGTCCTGCACAAGTTATCGCAAAGTTATCGAGCAGTTTTTTGATAGTCCACACCGTTTTCATATAATGGACTTCCAAAGTTTGGTCAACTGTCGTGGGTGGGGCCTATTTCACAAAAATCGCCATAACTCAGGAACGCATTGTCCTATGGTAACCAAACTTGGTACATGTGTGCAGGTATGTAGTCTCAACTACTATAAAAAAAAATCGGTGTTATTCCGCCTATAGGGGGCGCTATAGCAACATTTCAAATTTTAAAAGGCCATAACTTGGTGACTGTAGATCATAGGAACAAAATTCCTTGATTGCTGGATTCCTTGGGCCAAGTTGCATCTGTCCATATAGGCCACTCCCATTTCAGCCCACAAGGTTTTCCGCCATGCTGAATTTTGTCCAAAACAGTTTTTTTCACTTCTTCTCCTACATATTTTGTCCAATCTTCACCAATTTTCGCTCACAGCATGTCTGGACTGTCCTGCACAAAAGTTATCGAGCAGTTTTTTGATAGTCCATACCGTTTTGCTACAACTGGCTTTGAAAATTTGTAGGCAAAGCCTAATATACAAACATTGCCATAAGTCAGGAATTTATTGGCCTACCTTCAACAAATTTGGTACATATGTGCACAGGTCAACTCTGAGGTAGCATGCAACATTTGGTGGTATTGTAACCATAGTTGGCCATCATTAAAATCCTCAGTAGCCTAATGGTTAATGCATAGGACTGCAATGCAAAAGCTCGCCGGTTCAAGTCCCGTGGGTAACGCTATCGCCTCACACTGCTAAGCTTGTGATAACTAAGCCTAATGTGTTAAATTTCTAATCTTTGGACAAATGACAGTATGAAAAGATGAACTTGACAGAAGTCACGGGCCGACACGAAAGCCGGTGTTAGACCGCATGTCCGAACACAAAACATGTCAGTTTTGGTACCTTCTGTAATGTTTTGTCTATCTGTCTGTCTTATCAAATTGTGCTTGGACCCCTCAATCGCCGCTTGCGGCCATATTTTTGTTTTGGTTTTTTTTTACATAAAATTCAAGTTTAATTGCACTTTTATCTTATTTGTTAGTGCCTTCCATGCAGATTTTATTTTCAAGTTGCAGTAAAGTCTGCTTTCACAATACTCTCTAGTACAGCTCCAAATACAGCAGACAATGCTTCAAATAACCACTCGGCTCTAGTCTGTCTGCATATGAGCACAGACAACAGTGGTGGTAAGAAAATGAAACTGGAGAATGAATATGTATAACAGTGAAAATAAGGCTGTCTCATGATGAACGTGGCAGCTGATTTCTGACTATAATGTATTGTATCACTTTTGTATAAAATGCACATTATATAAACATTGATTTGGATACTTTGCTTTCCTGTTTTGGCTTCAGGAGGTAAGGCTCCATGATACATGGCTCATATGAGCAACGCAAGTTCAGACAGGAACTCTGGCTTCAGCTAATTGGACTAAGTTTACAAGTGGACCAATCAACATATAAAGTCTTTTATATGACACACACTCATTCACTGTCTAGCTCACTCAAGGACCACATACAATAAAAACATAAATCTCCAAGACGTCTGATGCACTGTACAGAGATATAGCTAAACAGAGCACATAAGGTAGAAGAGATCTTGTAAATATATTAGATGTGGGGTCTGTGGTGTGCTAGACTCATTTAAAAAGCAACTATTAGCCCAGATAGACATATAGACTTACAGAAAGTGCACTTAATATAAAGAGGCAGTGAGCTGTGCAGGTAGCATTTATTACTATGAGCATATAATGTGCCTTTTCTGTCTTTTGTTACAGATTGGGGAGGTTGAGCTATCGCTCTCTCTCTCTCTCTCTCTCTCTCTCTCTCCCCCTCTCTCTCTCTTCAATTCAATGAGCTTTATTAGCACAACATACAAGTGTATATATTGCCAAAGCATATAACAACAAATACAACAAAATGTAAGACAAGATGAAGCATGAATTCTACAACAGATCAGAGTGTTTTTACACTGAATAACTACGACAACGATCAGCGTCCCATAGTTACTTTTACACTAATGCACATGTAATTATTAATTATTATTATTGACTATTTGGAAAATCAATCACGGAGGAACAATATAATTATTGACGGTGTCCCTGAGGATAAAGGTGAAAATTGGGAAAAGTCAGAAATTAAAGTACAAGAGATACTGGGAAAGAAATTGGGCTTGAATGTAAAGGATATTGAAATAGAACGGGCCCATAGAGTCGGGAAGTTTGATGAAAGCAGGCCGAGACAGATCATAGTCAAACTCCTACGTTACAAGGACAAACAGATGATACAATCACAGGCAAAGAAACTCAAAGGTACACGGATTTACATTAATGAAGACTACTCCGACCTTATCAAGAAGAAAAGGAAGGAGTTGATGCCTGAGCTGCGGGCCGCATGGGAGAGAGGTGATTCTGCAGTGCTGAGGTACGACAAGTTGATCATCAAACCCAAAAAAAGTTCCTGAACTATGTACATCTGACTTCTGACTTTCTCATCCTAAATAATGACATCGGGACCTTTAAAGTTCCCAAATAAAGGCTTGGTAATTGCACATGTGAACATTTGTAGCATAAGGAATAAGATACATGACTTAAATGATTTGGTGCTTGTTAATTCAATTAATATATTGGCAGTATCAGAGGATATATATTGGATTCATCTATTCAGAATTCAGAATTATTGGTTAACGGTTTCTCACTTTTCAGGAGGGATAGAAATATACATGGTGGGGGGGTTGCAATTTTTGTACAAAACCACCTTCCTGTTAAATTATGTTCTGATTTCATGCTGAAGGATGTAGAAGCATTGTGGATTCAGGTACATCTACCCCACCTGAAACCAATTGTGGTGGGCTGCTGCTATAGACCTCCTGATGCTGATGCCGACTATCTTGCCCTATTATGTGAAATGATTGACAGAGTCTCCGATGTGAACAGTGAAATATACTTGCTTGGTGATATGAATATAGACTGGATAGCCAGTAACTGTCCAAGGAAGAAAAAAATATCATCATTAATTAGTGCTTGTAATATATCACAAATTGTTTCCTCACCAACTAGAATCTTTCCCAATCAAGCAGGCCATACTTCCTCTACATGTATTGATCATATATATATCAATGTACCTGAGCTATGCTCTAATACAGTCTCTGTACCTGTAGGTTTTAGTGACCACAATTTGGTTGCTTTCAGCAGGAAGGCCAAAATTCCTAAAGCAAGAGCAAAAGTTGTATATAGACGATCATACAAAATATTTTCTAGTGATCACTTTGTGGAGGAGGTTAGAAATGTTGATTGGAATGGTGTATATAATGCTGATGATCCAGAGGTTTCCCTAACTGCTTTCATGAATATATTTATGGAAATTGTTAACAGACATGCACCTATGAAAAAGTTCACAGCTAAAACTAAATCAGCCCAATGGATTGACTCATCTCTAAAGCAGTTAATGAAACATAGGGACAAATTTAAATTGGTGGCAGTTAAATCAGGTTTACTGGAGGACAGATTAAAATACTGTAAACTGAGAAACCAAGTAACTAAACTGAACAAAAGTAAGAAGAAGGAATATTATAGGCAAAGAATTGACAGTGTCAAACACGATGGTAAAAAACTTTGGAACACCTTGAATGAAATCATGGGAAGAAAGGAAAATGCATGTGCATCTTTTGTTGAATCAGATGGTATATTTCTAACTAAGCCCCAAGAGATTGCCCACAATTTTAATATGTTTTTTATCAATAAGGTGAACAATCTGAGGCAGGGTCTAGGAGGTACTGATACTAACCCTTGTGAACTGATATGTAATGAAATAATGGATGGTAAAAATTGTATGTTTCAATTCAAGTGTGTAGAGGATAGAGATGTCAAGATATTGTTGAAGACTCTTCCTGAATATGGCAGTGCAGGCACTGATAATCTAGACAATAAGGTATTAAATATTGCTGCTGATTACATTTCGGGTCCTTTAAGTCACATTGTGAATAGATGTCTGTTATGTGGGGTATATCCTAGACTGTGGAAGGAGGGAAAAATTATTCCATTACTTAAGGATAACAAGTTACCTTTTAGTGGGCCTAATCGTAGACCTATAAGTATTCTTCCTGCACTTAGCAAGGTTATGGAAAGGATTATCCATGTTCAGGTCCAAGATTACTTTAACAATAATAACTTGATTACCAAATATCAACATGCATACAGAAAAGGTTACTCGACTTGTACAGCTCTTATACAAATGACTGATGATTGGTTGAGGGGGATTGCTGACTTTAAAATAGCAGGAGCAGTTATGTTAGATTTCAGTGCCGCATTTGATGTCATTGATCATGACATTTTAATTGACAAGCTGAAGTGTTATGGTAGCCAAGCTGCAACTACCTTGATGAAGAGTTATCTTATAATGGTAGTTTATCAGATTGTAGTAGTTTAATATACGGTATACCCCAAGGAAGTTGTCTGGGACCACTTCTGTTCTCAATTTTTATTAATGATCTGCCCCTAGCTGTGAATAATGCAGGTATAACAATGTATGCAGACGATTCTACTGTGTATTATGCAGCAACGACATGTCAAGAATTAAATCAAGTTTTATCTAGTGAGTTAAATATAGTATATGACTGGATTAAAACAAATAAATTAGTCCTAAATATATCCAAATGTAAAGGTATTGTTTTTGGGTCACGATATAAATTGATTTCTAAGCCTAAACTGGAGCTATCCATATCTGGTGAACCCATAAAACAGGTGGATAAAGCTAAATTGCTGGGCTTAGTCCTTGATAGTCATCTATCATGGACTGAGCACATCAATACAGTTGTCAGTAAAATGGGCCGAGGCATTGCAGTTACAAGAAAGTGTTCTCCTTATGTACAATCACACATGCTGGGTCAAGTGTCTAAATCATTAATTTTGAGCCACTTGGACTATTGTTCAATAGTATGGTCGTCTGCATCCAAAACTAATTCATCGCAAAAAACTGTCATTTACAGAGCCATAACATACTGGAATAGTTTACCTTTCAAAATTTGTTTAATTAAAAATAAATTATCCTTTAAAAAGGACATGCAGAGGCATCTGCTGGCCTGTAGATGAGTGGGAAAAAGTAGAAGGTATACTTGTGCGTGTGTTTACAATATTGTGTGTTTCTCCAAGTAGTGTAATCTTTTCTTTGTCTTTTGTCTTTTAAAATAAAAATATTTTCAATATATTGATTTATTTAGTATTCTACTTTTAAAGTATGTAGCCTACAGTGTACCCAATATTGAACTGAAATGACTGAATGTAATTCCTTTTTTCAATCTTTCTTCTTTATTTTCTTTTTTTTGTTTAAATTTTACATAACATAAGTTTAGTATTTTATTAATGTAAATTGATGAAATTGGATGTTTTACATGTAATGTAGTGTAATATATTGTATGTAAGGTGTGGACCCCAGGAAGACTAGCTGATTGCCAAGGCATTCAGCTAATGGGGATCCTTAAAATAAACAAAATAAACAAATTATAATACCTTCACATAAGTGTAAACAATTTTGAACTAAAAGCATCAATCTGTACATACTCATGTCCATATACACATAAACATACATGAACATATTGCATGCATACATACAATTATAAGATACAAATAATATTCATTAAATATAGGGTGTGACAAATTGCAATGTAATTTCTTTTTTGATTTAACTTATTTCTCTAGCCATGTGACAGGCAGTTACAAATTTAGCAGAAAGAGTTGCAAGAAGTTACTCTCTCTCGTGCCCTAAAATAAAAATATTTAATTGATGTTTATGTGTTCTGTGGATTATTATTGTTATTGGGGAGTGTTGCCTCTGTTTTTTCTCTAAAGGGAATATTTTAGGAATGTGAATAGTTAACCTGCCTATTCTAAAACGCATTGAAGCATAACCTTATGAATAGACTAAGACATGAATTAATGCTTCCATGCAGCGTTTTGGAATAGACCAGAAAACCATTCAGGAAAGTTCCTAAAACATTCCTTTTAGAGAAAAACAAAAGGGAACTCTCATTTGGAGAACGTTCCTATAACTATGCTATGTTCTGGTAAGGCTGAAAGAACGTTACGGGAACCACATTTTTTACCAAATGGGAACGTTCTGTTTCCATTAAGAAAACTTTCCTAGGAAACTGTGTGGGAACATTACTTTGCAACCTCATGAGAACATTCTCTTAACCTTCCAAAAATCCTGGAACCAAAAATTGTTTGATCTATTATTATAATAACAAACAGAGGACTTCTTGTATAATCTCCCTGGCACATGCACGTGTCTTACGGTCCATGGGCACGTGCATTGGGTGTCTTCCTCTGGTGTTCTCAAATCCTTTACTGAAAGCAATATTCCACTTAGTTTTAACATGAAAACCAGAATATAATGTTGGCATAATCAACAAGATCAATTGCAGCGAGTTTGTAGTGTTCAGATTTTTACCTCCCATTCATTTGAATGGAAACTGACATTGAACACGGTGAACGGATTCAACAACAGATCCTGCTTTTAAGACAATAAAGCAGTAACTGGTCTGCATTCAGAAGTTTACTTATGTAAAAGTATAGAAGTATGTCACATTAAGAACATGTCAGCAAGACTTTGTAAATCAACATTATTATTATAGAGCCTAAGGTCTGAACTTATCATCTGATGAAGGTGCTGCTTGAATGAAACCAGTGTCCAACCCTGCTGATGACTGAACACCTGACAGCACAGCCTCTTCAATTACTGGGCAGGTAATGACTGGCAGAGTTGGTTTGTGGGTGGAATGCCAGGGTGAGGCAGCTCTCTCCATGCAGTTTCACTATGTAATATGTTGGATTAAAGATAAACTATATACACAGGCTCAGTCCTTGGACCTCCTCTTTTCACAATTTATATAAATAATATTGACAAAAATATGGAAAATGCTAGTTTTCATTTTTATGCAGATGTCATTTATGTTGAGGACCTTCAATGTGCTTTTAACTTTACTTGAGAAATAAGTCCTGCTTTTCTTTTGAGGTGAGAACAAGGCTGGTCTGTTATAGAGCTTCAGTAAATCCCCTCCGTTCATTTCATCAGTGATGTTGCTTATAGTGGCCTCTGGGATTCCAGGTACCTTCAATTTATCACTCGGGATCTTAAGTGAATGTGACAGACCAATTTCATGGGCATTTTGAAAGTCCTTAGCTCATAATTTCAAATAGAGAAGTGTAATGTTATGTAATAAGAGTTTCTTCTGGTTTATAACCATCCTCATCACAAATATGTGAATATGGCTGACTAGGCTGACTCAAAGGCTCTGTGGGACAGACTTATCTGGAACAGAATCATCTACATCTTTTACACTAATATGTTTCCTGGAAATGTGAGGCTAAACTGGACACAACTGGACACAACCCTGTTTGACTCAATGCATTTGCACAACCAAAGTTAGCTATAGTTTACTGATGTAATCTAACTAAATGTTGCACAATCCTCTAGTTGCTGCCATGTGGTTTCGCTATGGAATTTTCCACAACTGATGCAAGATGGAACAAAGATGTTTTTAGCAGCTCTGCTGCTGGTCCCTGTTGTTTTTCCCAATTTCTTCTTCTCCTTCTTCCTCCAAGGAAATCTGCCTTCCCATGCATGAAAATAAACCAAACTTTGCACATAGGTCCAGTCCCATGCCAAACTTACTCAACTGGCTTTGGGGGTCAATAGTCCTGATGGTGGCGCTACAGCAACCGTCTAAAGTTTAAAACTTTGAAAATTCATAACAAATCAGTCGTACATGCTACGGCTTTGCAACTTTCACCAAAATGTAGGCCCAAGTGAGCAGAAAGGTTCAGATGCTTCGAGCTGCCAGGAATTAAGTCCATCACTCTGTTTTTTTCAAAAACTGTAAAACTAATTAAACCTATCTCCTCCCACATTTTTTGCTCAATTGACACCAAACTTGCTACACTGTATCTTCAGACTGTCCTCCAAACGATCCAGCCAGATTTTTCAATGATCAAAATTGAGCCACAGTGCATCAAAATGTTTTACTGTAAACAGCTACTGCAAATTCTCGCAAAATAAATCTCCAATGTTCATGAAAATAAATACCAGAATTTTCCAGTCATGGTAGATGAAGTGTGTAAAATTTCAGAATTGTATCTCAAAAACTGAATTTTGGACAGTATTTTGAATTCTGCCCTCATGTAAACTATTACAGTCAATGGAAATAGAGCATCTTTAAACATCAATTTTTCACTTATGAAGCAATCAATCTTTGTAAAAATAAATTACAGACATCTCTATGTTGTCTAGATGAAGTATGCAAATTCTCAGAATTTTGTCTTGAATACTGAATATTTGACACCAGTTTGAAATCTGCCTGTAAATGCATGGACAGCTGCACCCTGGTGGTTGCCTAAGTTCTAGTGTGAAGCCTCCTCTAAATTGTCCCACTTCTCAGGTAGCTCAACACGATCAAGACTTGCCATTGGTGGCAAAGGTTGTGACAATGTAAATATCTAAGTGATAGCATGTGTAGTTTTTGAGTTATGGACGTTTGTTTCAGAGTTTTCCACATCCCATTGCTGTTTTTTCCTTCAGTCGAAAGTGTGTGATTAAAGGATTCAAAACACCTGGTGACAGGTGGGAGACAGGGAGAGAGGGAGAGAGAGAGAGAGAGAGAGAGAGAGAGAGAGAGAGAGAGAGAGAGAGAGAGAGAGAGAGAGAGAGAGAGAGAGAGAGAGAGAGAGAGAGAGAGAGAGAGAGAGAGAGAGGAGAGAGAGAGAGAGAGAGAGAGAGAGAGAGAGAGAGAGAGAGAGAGAGAGGAGAGAGAGAGAGAGCACAATGCTACTCAGTGGACTCAGTAGCCTAGTGGTCAGTGTAAAGGTTTGCAATCCAGAAGATTGTGGGTTTAAATCCAGTGGGTAGCATTATCTTCTGACACCACCAAGCTTGAAGCTTTTTAATACTGATAGTCCAAATACTACTACTACTGCTAATTGTATTACTTCTACTCCTGATATTACAACTGCTGCTTTTACTACAACCCATAATACTACAACCTTCAAAAAGGCACACGCACAGACAACACACACACACACACACACACACACACACACACACACACACACACACACACACACACACACACACACACACACACAACACAGGTGTAATTACCATTAAATGACTGATTCTACTTCCATTACAACTACTGCTGCTACTACTACTTCTACTGCTACTACTACTACTGGCACTTCTACTGCTACTCCTGCTGCTACTACTACCACTATTGCTCCTTTACTGGTTTGTAATACTAGTAGTCCCAATACTACTACTGATAGAAAGCTTCTCTCCTTTCTCTACAGACACTGCCGGCAGAGCTCCCCCTGGTGGC